>NC_090233.1:33967841-34135341 GCF_024489055.1 Chanodichthys erythropterus
TTTAGATTTGTTTTCAATGATGATTTCTATACAATTCTTGATGCATTGTTTTGTAAGAACCATTATAAGAATCTAACAGTTCCATTTCCTCACTTCTTGTATCAACCATTAGTCCTGCAGACAGCAGTCAAGACCTGAGAATTTGAGGTGATGTAACACAGATAAACATGCTATAACACATTCATTAGCGAGATCTCTGTTTGATCAGCTGTGTGGACTCATCTTTTGTTCATCTGTGAAATGATTAATAGCCAGCTGAACAGAAATACACATGCATAATGAAAAGTGCTGAATAGCACTGTGGGTCCAGCTCATTAAAGCACTTGGACAGGCTGAGCCACAGCAGTTTTAATGAGAGGCAGAGGAAAACCATTCTGGTCTATGTGTGTGTGGTGTGAGGGATAAACATATGATCTTATATTTAATACATATCTATATTTGAATCAAGGAGAGAGAAGAAAGGGATGTTTATCTTGTAGTCACCTGGTTCTCTGTGGCTTTAATTGATGTCTGTGATGTTTTACTGTACTCTTCGAAAATTTGGGGTTGGTACAATTAATTTTGTGAAATCTTTACAATTTACATTTACAATTATACATTTTATTTCAGTAAATATTAAAATGTACTTTATTCTTATGATGGAAAAGCAAAATTTTCAGCATCATTACTGTAACGAAGCTGGACTCAGGCAGGGATCAATATGCAAAGCTTTTTTAAGAGTGAGCGTGGTCGTACAGGCAGGGTCAAACAGGAACAAACAGTAACAGCAAGGGACAGGCAGAGTCGAGGTCAGGATACAGGCAAAGATCAGGACAGGCAGATATCAGTCACAGGTCGATGTACAAAGCACAGGTCAGGGGTAGGCAGCAGAGGATCGTAAACAGGTAACAGGCAGGATCAGTAACAGACAGGTAGACAGGATACAAACGCTCAGAATTGCAACCGGGGTAAACAAGACTTCGCCATGAGGTGGTGGGTGAGTGAGTTTCTTATAGTCCAGGTAATGAGCTACAGCTGTATGTGGCAATTGGTGATTGGTGTGGAATGTGAGCATGTGACTATGGTAAATGAGTCCAGGAACTGACGGTGATCGTGACAATAGGTGTGTTCGACATCGGCTGCGGCCGGATGCAACCGATCGGCGAGAGTATCCGCGTGCAGTCAGAGAAGAGCTGAAAACGGAGACGTGAAGTCGGACACTTTTTTGCTTCCCGTAGTGACTCTCGCACTGCGTTTGCATACTTTATCACAGCTGAAGTGAAAAAATTCAATATTTGACTAATACACTGATGTTTCAGAGACCTTTGCATTCAATACTTTATGTACTGCTTAAAGCATCTGTTTTTACAAGAATAAAGTTCAACATAAGCATATATTATTTAAAGGTGCTACAGAGGATCTTTTTGTGGATTGAGAAACCAAAGACTGTTAGTGAGTTTTTGAAATGAGCGCATGCGTAAGAACAACACCCCTGCTTCACAGCTCGTTTCGAGGGAACGCCTCCCACAACTCGTGCACGAGTATATGAACACGAGTGTTTACCACCAGCATTCGCTGTGTCGTGTTAGTGGATTCATTATGTCGGACTCACCGCAGGTAACTCATAATCTGCAGTTGTTACTCCTGTCTCCTGACAAAAACATTGCATGCGGTGCCTGTGGAGTGTGGAAAGTTACTGGAGCGCGCAGCCGCACACGTCTCTCACAAGGAACGTCACGGCAGTGACTGACAGGCCAGAGGGCCAATCGTTTATGCGATGATCACGTAAACGATTGGCTGATGTTTTTAAGGCCCTACCTCGTGCACTGATGATGTATATTAATATTATTCCTTTCAGTGCACCTAATAAACAGTCTTTTATCAGTTAGTAAAGAAAGTTTCAAGTAATATTGCAAAAATGTATAAAACCAAACATCTTGTTTTGTTAAACATTTTATTTTGATAAACATGACACGATATAACATCGCGACTACATGAAAAGAGCTTTAACTGTTATAAAAACACAGATTTTTATAACAGTTAAAAACACACGTGATCGTTGTCATGCGGTGAATCTGGCCAATCGTGAAACAGCTGTGTCGTCATCACAGCTTGTGCAGCTCCTCTTTAGAAACTGCGCTGACTGCCTCAGGCTGATCTCGAATCGCTCTTGCGGTACTTTAAAGCCATATGTAACGTCTGGATGGATCCGTTCAGAGTCAATAAACTTTGGAGTTTTCAGAATGCTTTTAACCTGATGAACTTTGTTTCTTAATCACTAAATCGGCTCCGAACAGTCTACTAAAGATGAGCCCACTTGACACCTTTGTTGCCCTCCGAGGTAACACAGCAGGCCCAATTTCCTTGCTCTTAGGACATCAAAGGGGCCCCTCATGTGGACTATGGGCCAGATCCACATTCCAGCACCCACACACACTGGCACACACAAAAACACACACACAGACACACATACAGAAACACACAAACATAAATTTTTAACTGTATATATATCCTACCACTATGCTGAAATATATATTTCATATATTTTAGGGCCTATGCATGTTTCCTAGTGTTTAAATTAGTGTATTTGTGCTAGTGTGCATTTTAACGATATAATTTTGTCTGTAAACCATAACTTCTTGTCTATGCCTTTCTAATCTGGCGAGTTTGGTCTCTCCGTAAAGCTCCGGACTCGAGCTATTTACTGAGGTGGGTCACATGGCTGACATATGCATTTTTCTATGTGTTTAATGATACTGTGAAGAAAGCACTCGATCTCGAAATCCGGTCTGATGGCCACTAAGTATGCAAATTCATCTAGGAGACCAAACCAAGGAACTTTGCCCGCCAGATAGTGCTGCGCATCTATTGGCCGCTACAATTCAGGAGGTGTGTTAGTTTGGGTTTCCATAAAAACAACAACACACACCTTTTCTGTGTTCTCCCGGTGACCTCCCGATCGTCTCGTGCACGTCTCCCCGGACGCCTCAGGTGACCGCGCTTCCCAACCACGCGCGCGCAGCTCGGGAGGACCACTTCCTTTCTCTCTCTCTCTCTTCGGTTAAGTTACTTAAGTTTAAACCTCTTTTGAAAACCCCGCCGGAGAAACCCTCTCGGAAAGGACCAAGCCAAGCGCGTTGAAACTGCTACTCACGGACTTGAACCAATAAGCAAGTATTATCATTTACCTTAAATTTGTCTAAACTGATTTCTGTGCTGGCTCTCTCAAAAGGGTTTAACTGTGTAATTTGCCATTCTTTGATCATCTTTCTTTCCCTGTCTTTTCTTCATTTTCATTCTCGTGTATATATATGTATTTTCTTGTATATATATATTTAGATGTATAACCTCTGTATTCGTAGCTGCATATATTAAAACACTTAATTCATGCTCGATTGTTCTGTTGTTCTTCCAACTGAAGACCAAGTCACTTTAACGTTTTTTCGATCGCTTTATGCTTTAGTTATTTTCATGGCCAGAGAATAACTCCGTTTATAATATTCTGTGAGGGACTTAGTTTGCTGGACAAACGAACAGTTTCTCTAAATAATTATTAAACCAGAACTAATCATATATGTAATTGATTATAATTCGTTGTAATTGATTCACAATATATGTTTAATTTCCCCATTGGGTCGATATATGAATCATAATTTATTCATAACCTTATGAATTATTATATTCATATTTCATCCATAAATTGATTAATAACCGCTACACATTCGTTACATATATTATTTGGTGGAGAATGCGGGCAACGTTTTAAACTTGATTTTCGGTAAAAGAGCAATGTAGAATAATTTTGTATGATTTAACTTACATGCGCGCTTTATTCAGTGAGAAGACGCACGAGTCCTCTCTACGCACCGTTAACAAGCTGCTGTTTGTGTCTAAAAACACTGCAGGCCTAGCCTTGGTTGACCGTGAAATACACTGCAGTCTATTGATATTTCAAGCTCGTATCTGTGAAGGACGACAATCTTTGCAGTAAGTTACAGTTTTGAATATTAATTTCCGCTTGAATTAACGAATTGAATCGTATTCAACGCGTTTTGAAAGGAGTATAGTGACGAATATTTCCACTAAATCTCTTTTAAAGGCCTCATTATATTTACCCGCTATTGAATCTGAATTTCTTGTGTCGTCCAAAAATTCACAATAGCCGGTTTGCTCCTGGGTTACGTCGTTTGGACTAGCTACCCAAAACCACGTGATCCCCGTTACAGATCTAATCGGAAAAGCAGTCCGTCTGGTTTATCGATTGATGTGTAATAATTTGGAGCTCGTATCAGCATTCTGATCCAATGTTGATTAGTAACAGCGGCGAAGCAATCCCGCAAAAGTTACATATTCGCGTGCATTAAAGTTTGCACCAAAGGGACTGATTCCCAGAGTTGTGTACCCGTGAGTAAAACGGTACACATATATTTATGAAAGAATCCGCTGAGGTTCTATAGTTGTAATCGTGACCGTGCAGTTAAAACAGCGTAAGGGTCAGAAACCCACAAGCGCGCTCGTTTTTGTATCACGACTCAAAGAAAGGGGATGCAGTAACTCTGACCAGACGCCAGAGGGCAGTCTGCTCAGGTGTGCCACCCCTCCCTACTTATTGGTTGTGTGGACTCAGTGACGCCACCGCGTGGACGTTCTGAGTTAAAGCCGCTCCATACTTTGAACTGAATTATCTCCAAGTTATCTTTTGCTTCTCTATACTGCGGGGAGTTGTAAAAGTAATTTGCTTTTGGTGGTTATGCTTTCCAATCATTGTTGGAATGTGGTTTACTGATTTAAATTTAATTTAAACG
Source organism: Chanodichthys erythropterus (assembly GCF_024489055.1). Lineage (NCBI taxonomy): Eukaryota > Metazoa > Chordata > Actinopteri > Cypriniformes > Xenocyprididae > Chanodichthys > Chanodichthys erythropterus. Next base: position 33,972,626 of record NC_090233.1, read on the forward strand.
CGTTTAAATTTTTAATTTAAATTGTTTCCCTCTTCCAACAAGGGAATTCACTTTCTGAGAGTGCGCCCCTGGTGGACACTGTCAGATAAGTCAATTCTCTTTTCCCTTGTATTCTTTTTCCTGTATTCACAGATCTACTTTATTTTATTTTATTTCAGTTTATTTATTTTATTTTTATTCCACTTTGTGTTATTTCATCCATTCCCTTTTTGTCTTTCTCTCTCTCAAGTTATTTCTTTAGTTTACTTTGGAAATTCATTCCCTTTATTACTTAATGTTTTATTTTATTCACTCTTAGTTCTGGGTCCTGTGTGTTATTGGCTGGCAATAATATTCACGCACACCCAAGCCTCCTTATTTCATACACTTATTTTTGAATTTAATTAAATAACATTTAATTCAATTTTAAAATTAAGTAGTGTCAATCAGTTGGCATTTTGCTATCAACAAGCAATTCTCTTTAGGAAAAATCTGCAAATAGGGAAGGCTTTCTCTTTTCTTTCTCCCATTCTGTTATTCTATGCACTCATTTAAATTTAATTGAACAAGTTTAATTCAATTTTGAATCAAGTGCCTCTGAATTATCCTCTTTTCAAGCTTTTTCCCATCCTGTTATTCTATGCACTCATTTAAATTGAATTGAACAGAGTTTAATTCAAATTTGAATCAAGTGCATCTGATTTGTTTTTGTTTTCTGTTATCTTTACTTTTCTGCTTCTAGCTAGTTCATTTTAGACCCCTACTCTTTTATCCTACACACTTAATTAGTTAAATTCTATTTAAACAAGATTTAAATTGAGTTTTAAATTTACAATTAAGTCGTGTTTACCTGATTGTTTGTGCACTTGCAGATAAGGCCCTTTAGCGCCCTGGGGTGAGCTGACGGTTGCTCCAGTGAGTTCCAGTGAGTGGAGCTACCTGGCCTGGCGCTTCTTACACTAACCGTGTGTGAATCGTGGACATTCTGACCTCGTATCACGGGCAACACGCAAGGACATCAGCGAGTTGTGTATCAGGTACAGGAGGCAACGAGACCCGGGGTGACAACAAGCGGCAATTTTGTTTAAATTCCCTGCTCAGGCTTCTGCACGACAGAACCGCCCGTTTGGAGTAACTGCCCGTAAAGGGGACAGACTCTGAGTTCAGGGAAAACTCAATCTTGACTGGTCACTCGGGCCGTTGGCGCAAATACCTTGCCAAAGTGCGCAATTGTGCTGGTGTTCCCTGTTTGAGAGGTTGCACCGTGGTACAAAGGGGACAGGTGGCCACGGACACCGCAGTAGAGTGTTTGATCGTCGAGGAAAGGTGGCCTGCCATTGAGTTCTTATCTGAGCACCCACGATTCACCCAGGCCTACGACATACAGTCACTTCACCTAATTGAAAGCCACAGAATATTACATATTCTTCAATTACTCAGGTGCGGGCCAACCCTTAGGCTCTCGATCCATACCATCCCTCTAGGTTTTATGATGCAACCGTGCACTCGCCTGACACCGTCATAAACCCAGCTGGAATAGGAAGTTTAAGTTTCACTTCTCCCCTCTAGCCCTTCTGTTTTAGTTTATTGCGATTCTATTTTGATTCCTTTCTATTTGTTTACTGCTCTATTTCTCATTTAATTGCATCCTCCCTGTTCTGTTTTGCTTCTCTACTGTGTTTGTTTCTTTCAGTTCATGTAAAAGCAGAGCCTGTGAGAGCCATCACGGAAAACTGAGTAATAGATAGACGACCGAGCAGCGAGAGTCATCAAAGGACTCTTAGGGCTACCGCCTGTCAAAATCTTTATTCAAATCCGGCACTCACCCACACAAATTGACCCGCGTGGTCCTTTTGGCTATCGACAATTAAGTGTCTAGCCTACATTCCACTAACTGTCTGCACCAGTTAACTGGAACCAAACCAAAGAATTATATAATCATGCATTATTATAAGTCGTTAGCCCTGCGCGTGCTTGCATTGGTTCTGTTTGTGCTGTCTTTCTCTCGCCAACAGCAAGCTAACGTGTTCAGAGCAGCCAGCCCCAGCACCCATGGGGACGGACTCAAGACCGGGTTGGGCTCCCTGACCAGCACAATCCTGCCCAACGACGCTGTGGATCCCCAGCACCTAAGCAACGAGCAGCTGGACGACAACCTGAATCGACTAATGGCCCACGATCCAATGCCGAGCTACAAAGAGTGGGCGAGAGTCATCCGAGCCATCGCCCACAACCTCAAGCTCCAGGCGGAGGACGCCCGGAGGAATCAGGCCCAGATTCATCGTCACCACGATCAGCGACTCGTCGAGACCCAGGACCAGCGTTGGACAGCGGACGAATCCAAACCCGAGCTGCAGGAGGAGCTGCAAAGACTTCAAAAAGCCCTCGCAGAGCTCCACCTGGAGGTGGAGCGTAGAAAACTGACTGGAAAACTCCAACACAGCGAAGCTCCCCTAGCCAAAGCAGAGACTACACTGAAAGACAGACACACTAAAGCCCTGACCTGTGAAAATCATCTCAAACAGGCCCAGAAAGGAGTTATGGCTCCGAAACAACAAAGAGACTATGTGAATGAACTTGACACTGGTTACAGAGTACTGAAAAGTGGCATGGGAGGGGAAACACACATCACCGAGTTTCCCCTAACCAGTCAAGAAGCCCTAATTCCAAATGGGGTTAAAAGTCCACTGCCCAAAACGTCCAACGGCCAAGAACCTTCGCCAGCAGCTGTCACATCCAACTGCCAGCACCTGCGACAGGTTCTGATCCAAAAGCTTTCTGACCCTGCATCAGATCAAGGGCTCCCTGCTGCCATGGACCTAAAACGGGGCAGACTGAATAACCCATACACTTTCTACAGCCGAATGCAAAGGGGGTACTACGGAGCACGTAACCAGCCAGCAACGGAGGAAGATTTCATCTTCAACCCTCTGCTTCTCCGAGAGCTGCACCCTGCGGTGAGTGATCATCTGGCAGCCTTGGCCTGCTCAAGCAGCATGTCTATTCAGCAGCCGCGAGACTTGGTCGACGAAGCTCAAGCCAAGCAGAGAACTGCGTCTAAAAAGACTGTAGAAATTCCAACCAGTTACCCAGACTCCGATCACTGTCCAGAAACCTGTCCTTACCTTTTTGAAAGACTGAGAAATGAAGCTGAAAGACAAACTCAGACTCTCAAGTCACAAAGATGTGAGCTGAATGTGCAGTCGCACAGTCCAAATGAGGTCCACCTTGAACACACAGCTCCCACACCACACCATTGGTCGAGTGAGCCTGGTACCTCCTGTGTGCGTAGCGCAAATGGACACGTTTCTCTGTTCCACTCACAAAGACCTGCTAGACTGTTTTGAGCCCTTATTGAACGCCAGACCACTGAAAATCTGGGCTCAAGTGTGTGAACTTCTGCCTTCCCAGTCACCCAGGCCACCTGAGCCAGACGGTCAGGTCACAGAGGTCGCGGGAAATCTCCCAGCTAACCGCGGGAACCCGGTTTTAGAGCACAGTTCAAGTTCGCTACCCGGCACACTTCAACCCACCATAGACTGTAGCTCCCTCTGCTCCAAGGTCATGACAGACTCACAGCTGAATGATGTAACTACAACAGACATTATTCTCACACTGTGGGCAGACAACTCAGCCTTCAGCCACACGCTGTTAAGTGCCCTCATTGAAGGAACACCGGACCTCCCATTTGTCAACATGCAAATACGCTTCCCATTGGACTTTCGTCTGTCAACCATGATGACCGTCAAGGACATCTGCGTTGTGAACTTCAAATGGAACAACCGGCATTTAACCCATCACTTCCTGGTCCTTCCAGACATCCTGATGCACTCTAATGCTCATACGGACAGTGCAAATGAGTTGTTGTGGGCACCAATGACTGTACAGCCTCCTGTTGTTCCTGTCAACACTGCCAACTTCCTGTCAGGCCAGACTATCCAACAGGTCTGCATCCTGATCAACATACAGGAACCTGTAGTACCACCTTACACCAAAGGGGGTGCTGTTTGGATCAACATACAGGAAATTGTAGTTCCACCTTACACCAAAGGGGGTGCTGTTTGGCTCAACAGGCAATGTGGTCAAACCCTAAGCCACATGCTGGGCTCCTTCACACTGTCACCTGAAGGCGTGGAACTTGGACTTGCTCTAAAAGCCACACCGCTAACTGAAGTGTCACCCTACGTAGTTCACAGCTGGCTCAACGAATGCATGGTCACAGACATCAGCATTCCCAAAGCCCACCATCTAGAATGGATAATGGACCACGGCCCCTATGACTTTGAACGCAAGTTAACAGTCATTAACTTAATACCAGCTGCCATGGTCCCAGAAGGAAGCTTAAGCAACACAAGTTTCACAGCATCCTTCAAGAGCATCTCCATCACTTCCATCAAACTGGTACCCACAGAACAGGTGCACAGAACGGAGCTGATGGAGGACAAACACCTTGCAGTACCCACAGTCGCTAACCAGCCTGCCTGGGAAACTCAGGAAAGCGCTGCACCTCTGACAGCCAACCTGACAGCTAACACCACAACAGAGGAGCCCTTCCCAAGGTTTGAGCCTAAAGGCCAACAGATCCAGAAAGATGCAAGTGCGCTAAAGAATGATGCAGACTGTCAAAAACTCCAGAAACGTCTTGCACAAACTCAAAGTGACATTTGACAAAGACCTTTTATGCTGTGGTCTCACTAAACTTCACACAGTGCATAGTGCAACACACCCAAATGCTCCTCCCACCTTAATCAGGCAGTACGAAGGTCACATCGCCCCACATGAACCAGTACAGGAGGTTGTTCATTCAACAGAAGGAAAAGGTGTTATCTGCCCATGCAACAGCACCTATTCAGCCCCTACCTGGTCCATTGTCAAACCAGACAGCAAATGGCGACCCACCAGCGACTTCAGGAGGCTGAACCAGCAGGTGCCACTGCCACAACGTGCCAGAAAGCACAAGTCTGCACGGAGCGGAGATTCAGCTGCCTGTCAAAACTGCTATAACAGCACACCAGCGTTGACACTTCAGATACTGGTACCCCAACAACAGCGACCAGCCTGTCACAGATACCTCAAAGAGAATGCGTGCCAAGGAATGCCCACGGCCTACGTCGATGGACGTTCCTACAACCATGAGGGCATCCCACAGGCAAATGCAGGGGTACGATGGTTAAGAAACCAACCCTGCCAACCACAGAACAGCAGGTGGGGTCCCCAGTCATGTCAATATGGTGAAGCAGCAGCTACCCTCAAAACCCTTCACGTCTCCTCAGCTCATAACATCAGGGAACTCATGTGCACAGACTCACACGTTGCCAGACCTTGTTTCACATGCCATCTTCTGGGCTGGAAACAAACTGGTTTCAAGACTGAATGCAACAAGCAGGTGAAACATCAACACATGTTCCAGACACGTGATCACCTCACCCAAGCACACGACATGATCATTTACTGGGAAAAGGTGAAAAGATGCTTGAAGCAACCAGGGCGTGACAAAGGTGTGAACGACCAAACTAATGCCCTTGCCAAGACTGGCACACTGCATAACAAGCTATGGTCACACCCACCCCATTCACCCACCCTTAGTGTGGCAACAACAACCCGCAGCCAGCGGACTGTTCCTGCAACATTTCCCACCTTACTGCCACTGCCACTGACAACCAAACTTTCCAACATTTCCATTCGACATGTTTTGTACCACCACTCAGACCCCTCCAACCTCCCGTTCCCGGCATCTGGTCTCACGGCGGCCCCTAGCAACAAACGACTGCACAAGACCGACCACATGCTGCGTGTGGGAATAAACTTTCTAAAGTATGTCCCTGATGTCCTCACAGCGCCAAAGCCTGTACTGCCACAGGGCCAAAAGGGGGGTGAACTGATATACACCCACGACACACCATGTGCCAAACACCATGGCACCAGAACTACGGACGAGACATTAAAACAAGTGGCGCACTGGCCCAGCATGCAGCAAGATGTGGCAGAGCACGCCAGAGGATGTCAAGTTTACCGTCATGTCCAGACTGCAAACGCAAAGCACCGAGCTTCACTGCAAAACCGAGGAAATCACATTTCCACGGTCAGTCGACCAGAAAGACTGGACGGTAAAACCTCCTCTGATGCTCATGGCCATCACAGACACCGTACAGGAGTCAACTCAGGTGTTCCCCACAGAACTACTGATGGCACGGCAGGTGCCACTGCCGTTGCATCTGTACCAACCAGGAGACTTGAGTCTCATCACAGCCTGCTCCCCTCATCAGCAGCACAACAAGCTCCGCCTACAACTGAGAAAGCAACTCGCAACACAGAGCCAAACCCTGCAAACCACCTGCAAATCCTGGAAAGGTATTGCGGTGGTTCTCCGCACTCACAGTTTCCTGCTGATCCAAACTGCGAACTCAAGGAAGCAACTGTTTACAGTCCTCCAGAATGACTTTGCCCAAAATCAGCTGGTTATAGCTCTGTTGACAGACCTGCTGCGAGAAATTAGCTTCTCTATGGACAGAGTGGCTATGAATAGGAGTCCTCAGTATCCTACACAAACTGTGCTGGACTTTGCTACTGGCAGACCCAAAGACATGGTCAATGTCAGGTGGCGGCAACGTAACACCCATGCCAAGAAACACACCTCAGTTGCGGTAGCCTACCACAACAGCAACCCACGGCTGTGCCCGGCTCCCCACTTTCGCAGGTGTAGTTTCACCAAAGACTTTCAGTACTTCTGCCCAAACCAGCTCTTCCTCAGAAACCACACTGAAGGAATGGGCCGGTTGCAGCCCATGACCAGCGACACACGCTGCCCGGCCAAGCCGCGCACCCCAGTTATCGGAACACAAGCCGAGACTGTGGGTGATCGACTGCTCATCCAAACCCCTACTCATGCTGCCATCCTAATCTACAATCAGCACAACACCGCCACTCGTGTCAGCCTGCCCAATCCAAGTAAGTGGATCCAGGTACCCCTGGGTTCCATCCTTCACCGCAGCCATCTGGCGGTGCACTGTCTCTCAAGCAAAGAGGACCAGTCAGAACTGGAAATCCCATCTTCCCCCAGGGATCACCATCACACCTTAGATCCAGGAATGGAACTGAGGATTGACAAAGGGGGTCCCAGCTAAGTGACAGTACTCCTATTGATGCACCCCTCCAAGCACTCTCACGACTGCCTGTCCTGACCAGCCCACCTAAAGCCCAAGCTTGGACTCCTGCCAACACAACCCGTTGCCTCTCCATGGCAATCAAGTACTCACTCGCCCTGGGCCTGGCCTTCATCCTATCCCAAGGGATCAAAGGGATGCAAGAATCCATGGACAGGTGCTTATCTGCTCTCCCTCAAGGACCAGTAGGAACCACCTGCTGCATGACCATCCGGATCCATGTGCCATCGAACTTGGTTACCGTCCAACGAAGTCCGCGCAGGAACTTCGATGGCCGAAAGGGGAATCTGTAACGTCTGGATGGATCCGTTCAGAGTCAATAAACTTTGGAGTTTTCAGAATGCTTTTAACCTGATGAACTTTGTTTCTTAATCACTAAATCGGCTCCGAACAGTCTACTAAAGATGAGCCCACTTGACACCTTTGTTGCCCTCCGAGGTAACACAGCAGGCCCAATTTCCTTGCTCTTAGGACATCAAAGGGGCCCCTCATGTGGACTATGGGCCAGATCCACATTCCAGCACCCACACACACTGGCACACACAAAAACACACACACAGACACACATACAGAAACACACAAACATAAATTTTTAACTGTATATATATCCTACCACTATGCTGAAATATATATTTCATATATTTTAGGGCCTATGCATGTTTCCTAGTGTTTAAATTAGTGTATTTGTGCTAGTGTGCATTTTAACGATATAATTTTGTCTGTAAACCATAACTTCTTGTCTATGCCTTTCTAATCTGGCGAGTTTGGTCTCTCCGTAAAGCTCCGGACTCGAGCTATTTACTGAGGTGGGTCACATGGCTGACATATGCATTTTTCTATGTGTTTAATGATACTGTGAAGAAAGCACTCGATCTCGAAATCCGGTCTGATGGCCACTAAGTATGCAAATTCATCTAGGAGACCAAACCAAGGAACTTTGCCCGCCAGATAGTGCTGCGCATCTATTGGCCGCTACAATTCAGGAGGTGTGTTAGTTTGGGTTTCCATAAAAACAACAACACACACCTTTTCTGTGTTCTCCCGGTGACCTCCCGATCGTCTCGTGCACGTCTCCCCGGACGCCTCAGGTGACCGCGCTTCCCAACCACGCGCGCAGCTCGGGAGGACCACTTCCTTTCTCTCTCTCTCTTCGGTTAAGTTACTTAAGTTTAAACCTCTTTTGAAAACCCCGCCGGAGAAACCCTCTCGGAAAGGACCAAGCCAAGCGCGTTGAAACTGCTACTCACGGACTTGAACCAATAAGCAAGTATTATCATTTACCTTAAATTTGTCTAAACTGATTTCTGTGCTGGCTCTCTCAAAAGGGTTTAACTGTGTAATTTGCCATTCTTTGATCATCTTTCTTTCCCTGTCTTTTCTTCATTTTCATTCTCGTGTATATATATGTATTTTCTTGTATATATATATTTAGATGTATAACCTCTGTATTCGTAGCTGCATATATTAAAACACTTAATTCATGCTCGATTGTTCTGTTGTTCTTCCAACTGAAGACCAAGTCACTTTAACGTTTTTTCGATCGCTTTATGCTTTAGTTATTTTCATGGCCAGAGAATAACTCCGTTTATAATATTCTGTGAGGGACTTAGTTTGCTGGACAAACGAACAGTTTCTCTAAATAATTATTAAACCAGAACTAATCATATATGTAATTGATTATAATTCGTTGTAATTGATTCACAATATATGTTTAATTCCCCATTGGGTCGATATATGAATCATAATTTATTCATAACCTTATGAATTATTATATTCATATTTCATCCATAAATTGATTAATAACCGCTACACATTCGTTACACCATACGTCACAGTCACATGACGTCAGCGCTGTCTCAAGTCGGACAACATTTCTTACCGACATGCACTGCTTCAAGTCAGCCGTCGATCGGTCTTTGTGGCGCTGCATCAAGTCGAACAAGCCTCAATGTTGAAAACGGTTGTGCTGCTTAATATTTTTGAGGAAACTTGATAAAAAAAAAAATCTGGATTATTTGAATAAAGAACAGAATTTATTAAAAGTATAACATTTTTGTAAAGTTATAATTATGTCTTTACTGTCACTTTTGTTCAATTTACTGCATAAAAAATACTGACTCCTAGCTTTTGAATGGTAGTATATATCAGAATTGTGTGAAGTCCAGTGCACTGAAATAATTAGGGTAAATACAGGAAAAATGGGACACTTTCTGATCGTTTGTTCTTGTTATTAAAATATGATGGACCTTTCAAATGAAAGACATTTTAAAATACAAAAACTTTGTCCCGCTTAACTTGCATTCCCCCTACTGAAACTGAGAGAAAGCAGCTGTTTGAATCTGTTTGTGCAGTGACGATAAAAAGTAATGGACTCTTAAAACACATTTAAAAATCTCTTAATCTCTTTGCATTATACACATTAAGACCAGTCGGTTAAAAGTCTTAGCAAACTGGCTTAGATCAGAGAAAAGATCTAGCATAATTGGTCTGCAGAGGCCACTAAGTTTGATATTTTATCTACTATAAAGACATTTAGACATTTTTAAGCGTTGTTGTTAAGTGAAAATCTATCTAGATTCTAAACATATGTTGAAGTATTATTGAAAATCTCACTGGGCATTTTTCTAAATTCAGTGAACCATCTATCGATTTTACACACAAAATCACATGACTCTTTAAAGAGCATTTTCTTGGATATGAGGATGTACGACACACATATGCGTGTCTTTCCTCTAAACTCTTCCTGAAGTCACGAGCAGTCTGGGGCCCAGGCCTCACTCAGCAAAAAAAAAGGGGAAGTGTTGCTTATGTTAAAGGTGAGGATCTGTAGTTTCATGAACGTGTTAGAAAGCCGCAGTCACATGCTGAGTGTAGCACAGCGGATCCTCTATCACAGCACAGCTCTGGGCGCTCAGTGCTGACAGGAGTCAGGTAAGTGCTGGGGTTTTTGGACTTTAAAGGAACAAAGTGTGTGGAAGTGGGATGCCAAGAGTGCATAGACCTATACTGTTGCTTTGGAACTATGTTCTGTACAGAGTCTAAAATTAGCAATTGCAAGGCGCCAAATGTGAGTAAAAATTGGCTTGGTGAGTGAATAAAACTCGTGAGTTGGCTGGAAACTTTATTACGGACTACAATACAGTTTAGGTTGAAATGTAAGAATGGTTTTCTAATGTTTTTTTCTTTCCATAAATCCATGTGGCAGTGTATATGTGGAATATTCCTCACGTTAATGCCACCAAAATGAAAATGTGAGAATCTAAAATTACAATGTCCTTTTCTCTGTGTTTTTATGAAGTGCATGGAAATTGAGAATGGTTCATCTTATGTACGTATGATGCTGTGACAGTGACCTGTCATTTATATGCAACGAAAAAAACAGCTAAAAAATCCCTTTGAAAGGACAAAATAGTTTTTTTTTTTATTAAAAAAATGCAAAATACATTTTCATGGCCAGTAAATATATTTAGCATTTAAATATTAGTTTTTAGTATGTAATAATTTATTAATTAAATATTTACAAATAAATGGAGAGATTCTTTCCAAAGCAACTTAGACTGTATAAAGCTATACGTATCAGTGTGAATTGAACCCTTGACATTGGCATTACTTGTCCCAAGCTCTACTGTTTCAGCTACAGGATCTTATACCTTTCTCGATTTATCTGACAATGGCAGGTGTGGCTTTTGTGAATTTTGGACATTGATTTCGTGCCTGTTTTGTTATAAACTGAGCCTGTTATGTGTTTGCATGGTTCTTGATAAATCCAGCACACTGGTGTCTGTCAGATTAGTGTCATTCTGCCTCCACAGGAGACAAGGGAGATGGACAAAGAAACAGCGATCAAGAGAGAGTAGAGTCAAAAGATTTCACTGACAGCCAGAGGCAGCAGCACTGTAAAAGACGTGATTGGTTGTGACTGCGAGTTGCCTTAATGATTTTGTGGCTGTACTGTAGTCTCAGTTATTAACATGATTGATGAGCTCTGATAAGAGAGATGCTCTCACATATACTGAGTTTGATTACAAGAGGTATTTTTAGTGAAACCTATGTGTGGTGTGGGTTATTATTCTTAATAATTAGGAAGAAACATGCCATTTGTCATACAATGCACTATATGTAGGGGGAAAAGTTGCAAGGTTTTCATGTTTCAGTGCTTATATGAAACTGTCTGAACAGAATAATTTAATTGAGATGAATAATGACACTATATTGTCTTCTACAGAGCTGCTTATAGATCTAATTATAAATAAATGTATAATAATTTTGCAACATTGACAGTTTTTTTCTGTAAAGCTGATTAAAGCAATCTGTATTGTAAATAGACCACAAGATTAAATAGGGAGCAAATGGAGACATTTTCTTTGTTCTGCTGAAAAAGACTTATTTTTTTTTTAGAAACATCTAAATTAAAGCTTATACTTAACCATAACCATGTCTGCTAAGGTTTAAAATCGCAACCTCTAACCAATAACATTTTCCTCTGGGTACAAGCATGTGACCATGCATGTCACTGACCAAGAGTAACCTCTCTTACATGCTTCTATTGCTCAATACTTCTAGTCAGACTCAACTGAAAAAACATGACTCAGCCCATAGACAGTCTGTATGTTTGTGTGTTTCTAAACGTGCACTGGCCATCACATTGATTCTTTCACTTCTGCTTTCAGTTTAACCATTAGAGCTACAACCCATGATTCATTTCATAAGCTCTGACATTTCTGTCATATCTAATTTATTAGATGTTGTGAGACACTTCATTGGTTGTGAGACTTTTCACAAACAATACAATAAGAACAATACACAAAAGCCAGTCAGGAGAGAAAATAGAAGAAATGCAGAGAAAGAGGAAGACAGAGAGAGGAAGGTGTTTCCATGATCTTTTCCTGTGGGGACCATTTTTATGTGGGAGACCAGAGCAGTAATGAGGAAGCAGGTGAATTCATGTGTGGTGCTTGCGGCAAGAGGACAGATAAGATCCCTAGAGAATTTGGGAACCAGGATTATCGTGATGGAGATAAGGAATGAGGGAAAACAGAGACAATGAGAATGTGGAGGCATCATTTGCTCCACACCTCTGAAATCAATGATTTTGGCTTATGATAATATATTTTAAAATTAGAAATATGGAATTTACACCTATATACAAAGTTCTGTCATGAGACTCTAGATGGCGCAAGCTCATAAGTCCTTAAAGGGTTAGTTCACCCAAAAATGAAAATAATGTAATTTATTACACACCCTCATGTCGTTCCACACCCGTAAGACCTTTGTTCATCTTCGGAACACAAATTAAGATGAAATCTGATGGCTCAGTGAGACCTGCATTCACAGCAATGGTACTTTCTCTCTCAAGATCCATAAAGGTAATAAAAACATATTTAAATCAGTTCATGTGACTTCAGTGGTTCAACTTTAATATTACAAAGTTGTTAATATTACAAATTCATTTCCTCGCTACTGTCTCCTTAAGAGAACATTCTTGTTTTTTTTTGTTGGTAAGAGAAGACCTTAGTTTAGCCAATGATGTGCTTTGGTTAAGTCACATGACATGCATTTTTTTTCTGTGGCGCGATTTCTGATAGACTGCCATCTCTTGTCGGTACTTGCTGAAAGCAAACTAAAACGTCAGTAACAGACAAGGACCCGCCCATGTCACGTTCACAAAAAAAAATAGTTAATATCATCTCATGTAAGTTATGATGACATAATCACCACTCAAAAAAGTTTCTATGAAATTAGTTTTTTGGTAAATCGATAAAATGTTTGTGTTGCCATATGGCAACACTGTGCAGTGTGAGATTAGAGATGGAATGAGATTATTATAATAGGTTAGCTAGCTAGCAAAGGCCAGCTGCAGTCTGTTGAGATGTAACAATAAAAACATTAATGCTAGTGATATAATGTTAATTAGTCATATGTTAAGGACTGCCATGGCATTTGTATTATGGATTAAATCAACATCAGAGACCTGCCACCACAGCCAATACTACTGGACAAGACCAACCACTGGCCTACCATGGTGTCTCAAAAAGGCATGTGCACATGGCTGCAAGTGTATTGTTAGGGTAAAGTGCACCAAATGTGATGTGTACCTGTGTCTCACCTCTGAAAAAAAAAATGCTTTTTGAAGTTTCGTACAGAAAAAAGGTGAAGTTTCAAGGATCATGGGGGGTTCATGTTCATAACCTTCCTCTCATAAGATTGTGTAATGTTGAATTTTCATGAACTGCAATGTTTTTGGTTTTATGTCATTGTTTTATGATGCATGATGAACAGTATTATATTTGTTTTTAACTGTCTAAATTTGCAATTTTAATAATATTAATGAAAAACGTAGTTAAATTCAAAGAATATAAAGCATTATTGAGCAAAAAAGAATGGAATAAATAAAAGCACAAAATGTTGGAAAATATGTATAAGGTTTTGTTTATAATTACTGCTAAAGTTATAATAGCACCAATTAATTCAATACAAACAACATTTCTGAGGAAAAATATTAACTATGTATACTTACTCTTATTCTAAGTTATTTCCACTATTGCGCGTTGTTGCCATATGACAACATATCATAAAGTACCCTAAAATAGTATTTTTTTCAATTTTTTATTGTTTTTTTACAGCACTTCAAGTTAAGCCATTCTAAGAAAAGAGAAAGCATCAAATATTTTTTTCTATAGATTTATCATAATGCATGCGGTAGAGGGTTAAATAGACCTTTATGGATCTTGAGAGAGGAAGTACCATTGCTGTGAATGCAGGCCTCACCGAGCCATCAGATACCGAGCCATTTTGATTCATCAAAATATCTTAATTTGTGTTCCGAAGATGAACAAAGGTCTTACGGGTGTAGAATGACATGAGGGTGAATAATAAATTACATAATTTTCATTTTTGGGTGAACTAACACTTTAACCCAATCTGCTTGCTATTACATAATTCTCTATAGAGCACAGCTGATTGGTTCCCGCTGTATTGGTAGCCAGTGAGCTTGCTGTTCAACATTCAAATTCTGGCCTATTGTTTGCTATAGTAATTTGCAGCTCACTTTCAGAAACCCTTCACCTTCCCCAGACCTGCTACATAGGTGATTCATGTTTTCTTGTACAGCATATATTATATTTTTATTAAAATTTTTTTAAGGATTATCTGGATCAGATGTGCGACTTATATTCAAGGTATACATTTATACGTTACCATGATAGCGGTTCATTCACTCCCGGGGAATGCTCTACTGTTTCAGCTCAGTAGTTTGATCAAAACGAGGTTGGAGGCATCATGGAGGCAGATCTTTAGTTTGTGTTGATTTTTTGTTAGTGTTGATTTTTTGTTTGTGTTGATGTTTAACCCGTGTCTCATATCTTCCCGCGCAGGCGTGCCGAGATTTCTTGGACCTGGCAGAGAGCCACAGCCGCAGATGGCAGCGAGTACTTCAGCATGAGCGAGAGCAACGCACCCACCTGGAGGAGACCATCGAGCAGCTAGCCAAGCAGCACAACAGCCTGGAACGAGCCTGGAGAGAGGCTCCTGCGCACGCCGTCAACACGCCCGATACACCCACCACTGACACGGGTGAGGAGCTGGAGCCAGTGATCATTCATAAATTAATATTACAGAACTGAATGAGCTTAGTTATGAGACATGACTTGTGTTGATAACATGATAAACCACCATGATTGCTGTAGTGATACTGGACCTGTGTTTTTATGCTTGTACAGGAGTGAGTGAAAGGCCCCGGAAAGAGGAAGCGAGTGATGAAGATGAGGATACAGAGTATTTTGATGCCATGGAGGACTCCCCTGCCTTTATAACAGTGACTGCCACAGACCCCTCTCAACACAGGTCAGCTTTATCCCACTTAACCCAGAAATGAAAGAAAAAAGAAAATCATACAGGTTGTGAGTAAATAAATCATGACAGAATTGTTTTTGTTTGGGTGAACTATCACTAGAAGTGTTGTTCTCCAGGTGGTTTTAAACACGTGACTAAAGGATGATGACACTGATCTAGAGGTCTGCATTCCCACAGAATTCCCATGGGAGCCTAGACTAAATGCCTAAGCGGGTACAGGCGGCATTCATTTAAGTGGAGGGTTAGAGAAAAGCAGAGAGGGAGTCTGTGAGAAAACGGAGAGTTTAAAAAATAGTAGTTAAAAATGTATTTTTATTAACAATTAATTCAAAATACATTTCTTAACCCACATTTCCACTATCTTCGACAAACTACAGGCCAGAAGTCTAAAATAGAAAGTAGTATGGGAGATGCGCGGAGTAGAAAACCTGCTATGGTTTTCTTTCAAAAGTATTAGCGGTCATTTGTTTTTTGTGTGTGTGTATATTCATACATTCACTGTTTATTCAGTATACCATTGTGAATAAGCAGAGGATAATTCTGCTTCAATTTTAAATATTTGTGCGACTGCCACAAGGCTTTGAAATGCAACAATCATACACAAATTTCGGAGATAGTGAAAAAGTTGGCTTAGGTTCTCTACTCTTGGTGACCTGACAATGTGTAGTAAAACAATAACCTAACGAGTCTTTTTGTCAGTATATTTAGAGTATTGTGAACACCTGTGAGGTACGTATTTATTTATTTTTTGCTCATTAGGGAACAAGAAATCAAATGTGAGAAAATTATACCTAAATTGTGTAGGAATGGATGGGAGCAAAAACATTGTTGATCTAAAAAATGATGATGGATTAGCAACTCCAGATATCTTTATTCCATGTATCAAATACAATGTCTCGCTCTTTCTTGTCTGTGCAGGCGTTCTCAGAGTAATCTCAGCGGTGCTAGCGGAGGACAGCCCAGTGACTGGAACCAGGAAGACAATGTAAGTATGGCATGAAACAAGAGCCTAAAATCATATACGGATCATAAACGGTGGGGCCAAAAGACTACAATGAAAATCTCAGATTCCAAATCTAAATTTAAAAGGCCGACAACCCAAATAGTAAGACATTCTGAAATACTAAAACAAATAAATTTGTCACCAGGCCTTGAAATTTGTTTTCGAAAAAGAAAACTTTGTAACGAAACATTATGCACCTATAGACTGAACATACTAATACGCATGCGCATGACATCACCATTCTCACAAATTCTCGTTTTTGTAGTTTACACAGAGACAATAATGGTAGTTTTAAAAAATCTACACTTTGAAGCCAGTTTTCAAAAAGTTCAGGCCACCATAACACAGGTAAGTGGTGTAAATAAACGGCCAAAACACATAAAAAGTTTTCCTTTTTTAGTTGAAAGTGGTGTTGTGTAAACGCCCCCCTCAGTGTGACTGTGAGTGTTTCCTCAGGCGGTCTGCGTTCATCACAGGCTCACACAGCTGTTGTTCATCTCAATTAACCGACTCTTAATTAACTGATATCTGCTCTTCTTCAGCTCTTGGTGACTCATTTTCTGAGACAGATGGAGTATCAGTCAGCTGTCAGTGTTTATGTTATGTTCCTCAAGGGCAGTCAGGCCCTTCAAATAATGTCTTTTAGCACAAACACATTACACATTTCTTATTAATACAAGCACTCTTGTCTATTGTCTTGTCTTTCTTCTTTTTTTAGTGTTCTGTGAGCAGTAATGATTTTTCAGGGAAAGAGTTGCAGCCTCACAGGAAGAGGCGGACCCAGATCCCAGAGAAACCCAACTATTCGCTCAATCTGTGGAGCATCATGAAGAATTGCATTGGCAAAGAGCTCTCTAAGATCCCAATGCCTGTAAGTTGCATACTGAATCAATTACTTTCCTATGTGTATATGTTTTATAAACAATTTGACATCATTAGTGATATCTCATATTGAGGAAATGTTCCTGCAAGATTAGAATCAGTGCATTGCAGATCATTGAGAACAGTAAGCAAAAAGAGTCCAGTTTATAAACAATTTCTATGTACACTACCAATCAAGTTTCAAATTCATTTTTAAAAAAAGGCAAAAAAATACAAAGCTAAAGCTAACACAACTTTAAAAAAAAATCGTAATTAATTTTTTTTTTTTTTTAAGGTATTACATGTAGTTAGATGCTTACGTTCATCATTCTACTTTAATTTAAAAGCAAACATGTCAGAGGGGTCTGTTGTTTTTAAGACACAATTTTGTGACATTGTAGTATTTCCCTGGCTCGCTGTCTTACTACATACCCAACAATACGTACTATACTATCACCAGCAAAGTGCATAAGATGAAGAATGTGAATTGGGACACAGCCAAGGTCTCTTTCTCTCTCTCTGTGTCCAGGTGAACTTCAACGAGCCCCTGTCCATGCTGCAGCGCTTGACGGAGGATCTGGAGTACTACGAGCTGCTGGATAAGGCGGCGCGCTGTGAGAACTCTCTGGAGCAGATGTGTCTGGTCGCAGCCTTCTCCGTCTCCTCGTACTCCACCACAGTGCATCGGACGGCCAAGCCCTTCAACCCTCTGCTGGGAGAGACCTATGAACTGGACCGCCTAGAAGAATTCGGCTACCGTTCCCTCTGTGAACAGGTCAGTGTTAGAGTCAAACGGTCTGTAATACATATATGGGGAAAGCTATTTGTTATTTGGCTAGTGCAGGACATATGTGCACTACAGTTCAAAAGTTTAGGGATTGTAAGCTTTTTGAATGTTTTTGAAAGAAGTCTCTTATGCTTACCAAGACTGCATTTATTTGATCAGAAATACAGAGAAAACAGCAAAATTGTGAAATTGTATTACAATTTAAAACAACTGTTTACTTTTTTAATGTATTTTAAAATGTAACTTGTTCCTGTGATGGCAAAGCTGAATATTCAGCAGGCATTACAACTTCATTGTCACATGATCCTTTAAAATATGCTGATCCATTTTGAAAACAGTTGTGCTGCTTAATATTTTTGCGGAAACCGTGATACATTTTTTCAGTATTCTTTAATGAATTGAAAGGTCAAAAGAACAGCAGGGTTTTTTTGTTACAAAAGTCTTTACTGTCCGATTTGATTAATTTAATGCATCCTTGCCTAATAAAGTATTAATTTCTTTCAAATAAAAAACCTAATTCCAAACTTAGTTTGAATGCTGTCTTCAGTTTATAAGTGCAAAAAGCAACAATATCAAAGTCAATCATGGTATCATGAAAATGACATTTACAGTTCATTGCGTTAATTCATTTAGCTGTCATTTTCTTCCAAAGCAGCCTATAAATGAGGAATTTAGCAATGAGAGAGGAAATGAGGAATAAAGCAATTTATCATTAAGCAGCTAACGGTGTTACTGTGTCACAGGACTGATTTTCATTTACCTTCAGCCATCACTGGAGATGCTTCTCATGCAAGGTTTAGTGTGTGGAGTGTAATGATGGTTGAAGGTGACTGTGAGAATACCAGAATAACCCATAGAAAGTCTACAAATGTCTAAATGAATAAAGAGATAGCATCCCCTAGTGGTGTATTTTATATACAGCTGGGCTGATATATTCCTATAATCTCTTAGGTCAGTCATCATCCGCCAGCAGCCGCTCATCATGTGATGTCACAGCGAGGCTGGACCCTGTGGCAGGAAATCACCATCGCTAGCAAGTTCCGTGGCAAATACCTCTCCATCATGCCTCTAGGTAAGTCTCACTATTTCACTGTTCTTCATACAAACAAATGTACACATACACGAGGTTCTTTCATGAAAGTAATGCAAAATTCACGGTTGTTATTTCTTGGTTGTCATATTGTTAGAACGATGAATTATGAACTAACTGTCCGATCTGCTTAGTTGTATCCAGGGACTTTGGTTGTATGTCATCTAGGAGGATCAGACTCTCATTTTGATTAGCAAACACACACATACACACATTGATTTTGTCTCTGTCTAACCAGGTGCGATCCACCTGCAGTTTCACGCAAGTGGAAACCACTATGTTTGGCGTAAAGTCACCTCCACCGTGCACAACATCATCGTGGGCAAACTGTGGATTGATCAGGTTGAACTTCTGAATCTATTAAACATGTAATATAAAATATGATTAACAGATGTTTCTGTAGCTCATTTCAAATTTTCAAACCTAGAAACGTCAAGAAAAACGGTTTTACTTTTTGGTATTTTTCTAATACAGTGGTTCTCAATTTTTGTGATGTCCTCTTCTGAAACTTCAGAACAGACAAAAACCATTTGGCAATTGAACAATTCAGCCAATTAAGGTTGTAACTGAAAAAACATTGTTTGGCTTTAAGACACTTTTTCTTTTCAATATCAAAAGCTTTATTGAAGAAAAACACATACCTCCATGAACCCCATATTTTGAGAACCACTGGGAAGTCTTTCTCTGTTTTCATGTAATTATTTCTTTGTTTTAGTCAGGAGATATTGATATAGTCAACCACAGGACCAAAGAGACCTGTCAGCTTAAGTTCTCTCCCTACAGTTACTTTTCAAGAGAAGTCCCACGAAAGGTATGTTTTGGACTGAAATTGTCTACAAATTGTCCTTTTCCTGTCCTTCTCTCTGTGGTTTATATGTGAGTTTTACTGAGAGCAGATAAGAGCCAGTTTGAATTTGTGTCATGGCTAAACTATCTTTCTATCCTGCTCTGCCCACTCTCTCCATCTCTTTAAGCTTCTGTAGTTCAACCCCAGAGCTTGTTACCCTTGTTCTCCTTGTTCTTCCACTGTAAGGTCACAGGGGTGGTGATGGATAGTGATGGCCAGGCCCACTACATCCTGTCAGGCACATGGGACGATAAGATGGAGAGTGCCAAGATTGTGCAGAGTAGCAGAGGAAGCAGCAGCTCTGAGGGCAAACAGAAGACGGTCTATCAGACTCTCACACCCAAACTGCTGTGGAAGAAATACCCTCTACCGTAAGACACGTCAAATATTGCAAGACACACTCAAGAGGGCAAAATGTATGTTCAGTGTGGTGTATGGACTAGGTGCACAAGATGGCGCCGGTGAGCTGCGGCGATGCGACTGTGCGCATGGTTACTTCCGCTCGTGTCCTTCTGGTCGTAGCAACGCTTGCATTTGGTGCTGGGAGAAACTTAAATATGAAACTTGGCTAGGTATAATATATATATTTTTTTTTTAATTAAAGAGAAGATAGTGGTCTATCAGAGACTAAATAAATTCTTGTTATATTATTGTGTAACGTTACCTTTGTGTGGAAATTCAACGAAATATACATAGAGTTGACTTTTAATCTTTCTCCTGTTGATTATGCAGTTCAGGCTCAGGGGTGATCCACAGGGATCTCTTTATCCATACAAAACACTCAAGTATGAAATATATCTCCTGATTTTGTTCTGACAGCTGGGGAACTAAATGGCTCAACTGTCAACCGAAGCATCAATCCTCATCAGAGATAATTAAACATGGGAATGTGATATGAACTAGTGCATTCTTTAGTAACTTTATTTGGTAACATTATTATCGCTAACTGTATTATTAGTAGCCAATGTAATTTAAATGCATAATTTTCAGTGTTTGTATTTCCCCTGTGCGTTTCTATTAATTACTGCATTTATTTAGCTCAAGTCAAGTCAAGTCAAATTTATTTATATAGCGCTTTTACAATTGGTAATTGTTTCAAAGCAGCTTTACATATTAGAAGCACAGAAAAAAAGGGAAGTGGTTAAAACTGTACAAACAAGCGTGGTAATATGTAACATATACAAGATGGTGCTACATTAAGCCAATGTCGGCTGACTTCCAGGGGTGGAAAAAACCCCCTAGGAGAAAACCCAGCGTGCTAGCACTGGGAAAAAAGTCCTAGGAGGGAAAAAACCCCTTGGAAGATATATATATGTAAATGTATATGGAGATCAAAATCTGAATTGTACATTTTTATTTTAGAGATTAAAAATCTATTATATATAAATATACGTAAGCGGATACGGGGATCCTGGGCTACGTTGTAGTCAGGTCCAGACGCAGGTTCTCCATCTGACCTGGATACGGCCTGGATCCAGCACCCGGCAAACCTCAGGATAAGCAGAGAGACAGATATTAGCGTAGATGCCATTCTTGTTCTGATGTACAGGTATATCTAGTGTTATAGGAAATGTTCTCGGTTCCGGCCGACCTAATTATTGCAGCGTAACAATCCTTTAACGGATTTGAAAAATGTTAATGTATTGATAATGTGTTATGTGTATGCAAGAGCAAAGAGATGTGTTTTTAGTCTAGATTTAAACTGACAGAGTGTGTCTGCTTCCCGAACAATGCTAGGAAGATTGTTCCAGAGTTTAGGTGCTAAATAGGAAAATGATCTGCCGCCTTCAGTTGATTTTGATATTCTGGGTATTATCAACTGGCCTAAATTCTGAGATCGCAATAAACGTGAAGGACTATAATGCATTAAGAGCTCACTTAGGTACTGGGGAGCTAAACCATTTAGAGCTTTATAAGTAAGTAGCAAGATTTTAAAATCTATACGATGTTTAATAGGGAGCCAATGTAATGTTGACAGAACTGGGCTAATATGGTCATACTTTCTGGTTCTAGTAAGAACTCTAGCTGCCGCATTTTGAACCAACTGTAGTTTGTTTAAAAGCCGAGCAGAACAACCACCCAGTAGAGCGTTACAATAATCTAGTCTTGAGGTCATGAATGCATGAACCAACTGTTCCGCATTTGTCATTGAGAGCATATGTCGTAATTTAGATATATTTTTTAGATGGAAGAAGGCGGTTTTACAGATACTAGAAACATGACTTTCAAATGAAAGATTGGTATCAAAGAGCACACCCAGGTTCCTAACTGAGGACGAAGGTTTAATGGAGCACCCGTCAAGTGTTAGAGAGTATTCAAGGTTTTTTCGTGAGGAAGTTTTTGGTCCAAAGATTAGGAAATCAGTTTTTTCTGAATTTAATAATAAGAAATTTCTTGTCATCCAGTTTTTAATGTCAGCTATGCATTCTGTTAGTTTTGTGAATTTGTAGGTTTCGTCAGGGCGCGAGGAAATATAGAGCTGAGTATCGTCAGCGTAGCAGTGAAAACTAACACCATGCTTCCTAATTATCTCTCCTAAGGGCAGCATATACAGAGTGAAAAGCAACGGTCCTAATACTGAGCCTTGTGGTACCCCATATTTAACCTGTGATCGATACGACATCTCTTCATTAACTACCACAGACTGATAACGGTCAGATAAGTATGATTTGAACCATGCCAAAGCAATTCCACTAATGCCAATATAGTTTTCAAGTCTTTTTAAAAGAATGTTATGATCGATAGTGTCAAAAGCAGCACTGAGATCTAATAACACTAATAGAGAAATACAGCCACGATCGGATGATAGGAGTAGATCGTTTGTAACTCTAACGAGAGCAGTCTCAGTACTATGGTATGGTCTAAATCCTGACTGGAAATCCTCACAGATTCCATTTCTTTCTAAAAGGAACACAGTTGTGTTGAAACTGCCTTTTCTAGTATCTTTGACAGAAAAGGTAGATTCGAGATTGGCCTGTAATTTACTAAATCTCTCGGATCTAGTTGAGGTTTTTTAATAAGAGGTTTGATAATAGCCTGCTTAAAGGTTTTTGGCACGTGTCCTAGTGTTAAAGATGAATTAATTATATCAAGAAGTGGACCTACGACCTCTGGAAGCATTTCTTTCAGTAGTTTAGTCGGCATTGGGTCTAACATACATGTCGTTGATTTTGATGATTTGATAAGTTTAGATAATTCTTCCTCTCCTATAGCGGCGAATGATTCTAGTTTTACCTCAGGGACACTACAGTGCACTGTCTGAAGAGAAACTGTAGACGGTTGCATGTTTATAATTTTCTCTCTAATATTATCAATCTTGCAAGTAAAGAAGTTCATAAAGTCATTACTGCTGTGCTCTATGGAAACGTCAGCAGTTGAATCTCTGTTTCTAGTTAATTTAGCCACTGTGTCAAATAAATACCTAGGATTATGTTTGTTTTCTATTAAGAGATTTGAAAAATAAGTAGATCTAGCATTTCTTATGGCTGTTCTGTACTCAATCATTTTTTCTTTCCACGAAAGGCGAAAAACTTCTAGTTTTGTTTTCTTCCAACTACGTTCAGCTTTTCTAACAGCTGTTTTTAGAGCCCGAGTGTGCTCATCATACCACGGCGTTGGATTAGTTTCCTTAATCTTCTTTAGACGTAAAGGAGCGACCGCATCTAATGTGCTGGAAAAGAGAGAGCCAATAGTTTCTGTTGCAGCATCGAGTTCTTCTAAGTTGTCAGGTATACTAAGGCGATGAAACTGCTCTGGGAGATTATTTATAAAGCAATCTTTAGTGGCAGACGTGATTGTTCTACAATATTTATGGCTGGGTGGTGGTTTTGTAGCCTTGGCTAATTGTATTATACACGAGACTAAATAATGATCTGATATATCATCGCTCTGCTGTAGAATTTCAACAGCATCAATATCTATTCCATGCGACAGTATTAGATCTAGGGTATGATTGCATAATGAGTGGGTCCTGACACGTGTTGTTTAACTCCAATAGAGTTTAAAATATCTGCAAATGCCAATCCAAATGCGTCTTTATTATTATCTACATGGATATTAAAATCACCAACAACAAGGACTTTATCCGCAGCCAGTACTAGCTCTGATAGAAACTCAGCAAATTCTTTGATAAAGTCAGTATGGTGCCCTGGTGGCCTGTATACAGTAGCCAGCACAAATGTCAACTTACATAATGTTACATAAAGCACCATCACTTCAAAGGAATTATATTTGAAATTCTTTGAATGATTCTGAATATATTACTATAAATTACAGCAACACCTCCCCTTTGCCTTTCTGTCGAGGATTGTGTCGATAATCATAACCTTGAGGACTAGATTCATTTAAAGTAATGTAATCGTCTGGTTTTAGCCAGGTTTCTGTCAAACACAGCAAGTCTAGTTTATTGTCTGTGATAATTTCATTTACAATAAGTGCTTTTGAAGAAATAGATCTAATATTCAGTAACCCAAGCTTTATCATTTGTTTATCTGATTTATCTGTGATTTTCATTTTTTGAACATCAATTAAATTTTTACCCTTAAAAGGTTTTGGAAGTTTTTTGTATTTACTAGTTCGAGGTACAGACACAGTCTCTATGTGATAATATCTAGGTGAAAGTGTTTCTATGTGCTGTGAATTATCTGAGTTCTGTGACGTGAGGCGGCTAGCAGACGGTCGGTTTAGCCAGTTTGTCTGCGTCCTGATCTGGGCCCTGGTTTGTCATGTTTCAGCTCTAAGACTATTTGCCAAATTTCTAGAGAGAAGAGCAGCACCATCCCGGGAGGGATGAATACCATCTCTTTTCAACAGATCAGGTCTGCCCCAAAAGCTTTTCCAATTGTCTATGAAACCTATATTATTCTGCGCACACCACTTAGACAGCCAGCCATTGAGTGATGATAACCTGCTAACTATCTCATCACTCCGACGAACAGGAAGAGGGCTCAAGTGAGCTCAAGTGAGACGAGTAAAGAGCATCTGTTGCATAAGTTGCATCTAACAACAGAAAATATATTTTACTACGGGTAAAAAAAACTTAGGCTACCTATATTTAACTGTATGTGCTACAGTTAAAAATTTAAATTAATTCACAGCCATTGTTTTTATCTAAAAAGATAATTGATGGAAAGAAATCATAAAGTAGCTATGTGATCATATTGATGGAGCAATTGATGTAGGTAAGTGAAAATATATGCTCAGAATTGAGAAATATGGAAATAAATTTGTCACAGGGCAAACGTGTGAATGTTCACAAGGCATTTTATGCAGACAACTCTAATCGTAGTTGTATATTTACATGTATTATTGTTATTGTATATGCATATGCACCATGAGTTCGTTAATCTATTCTAACCCATGCATGCATGCATTTAGATGCCATTGGCTCATGTGATTGTACTATATATCTTAGTTGTTTTTAAGTGATATAACAGATTCTATAAACAACTGTAAGAGATCATTTTTGGATTTCCCCGGCACTCTGCACCCGCATAAATCGAAACCGTAAGTGTATAAGTGTACACTCACTGATCGAAAATCCAAAATGGCGGCCCCGTGCAACTAGTCCATAGTATTAATTTCTGGCTTGTAATGCAACTCAATTTCTCATATTAGATCAGTAAATTTCTTACCTACTGACCGACAGGCCTACATAACTACTGACAGAACTACCAAACTACATCCCAATCCACTGAACTAACTCCCTGCCTACTGAACAACCAACAACCCTACCTATCGACTACATACCAAACTAAGTCCTAAGGGTAGTTTGTTTAGTAGGTGGGTAGTTGTAAATAATATGTCAGTTTCGCTGTTAGAGGTTGCTTATTCAAAACAAAGGTGTGGCTTGATGACGCCTTGATTTCGCAGAATCATGGGAGGTGTTGCCTTCACATCTACAGCTGGTTGAAAAGAATTCGACAGGACTCGGGCAGAAATCATATTCATAGATGAGCTAATGTATTAAATATTTATTAACATTACTGTAGTATGAAGCAGGGTTGAAAGCTGTTGGAATGGGACGAGGCCGCTGGAGCGATTGCTAAAGAGAGACAAGCGCGACACACGGCTCGAGAGCAGTGAAGCTTTTATTATGCCACGGACGAGCGTTTCCGCTTCTTCCGGTCATGCGTAGGTAGTATCGCAGGGCTGTGGTATCATATTAGATACATGTATGTGTTGAAAGCTCTGCGGCAACTATGAGACACTTGTTGCACACTGTAGTAAGCTAGATTGATATTAGGCATGGTAAACCATGGTACTCATGGTAAATCAAGATAACGAGATTTAAACAATAAGACTTACTGTGTTGAGCTATATAACTTTGATTAGTTTTCTGTCGATGAATGTATCCAAACAGTTGCTCAAATGTCTAATAAAAACACATAATATATTATAGCATCTTTGGTGTTTCATGGTTTCTACGAAAGTAAAACTGGAAATCAAGGGGAACGCGGGTATGATGACATTGGCACAGTCTGTATCCTGGTTAAAATTGCATATTTCTCTGGATTTAAACATTCTTAGAAACATTTGAGATAATCCCAGGTAGCAAGCAATGATTGAAACAATGTTAAATCAATGTTAATTTGTCAACGTTACCCGCATTGAATCAATATCACTTTTGTACCCGCAATTAAGGTTGAAAAAATGTTGAAATTTCAACAAAAAAATTTGTGATAATGGCATTGAATCAATGTTACAATATGATGTTCAACATCATGCTTGCACTCTCAGAAAATGAAACACAACTACAACTGACTTAAAGCCACACAGCCTGAAATCAACGGAAAATAAAAGAAAATAAATCTCTCAATGTCTCAGCAGAAGTTCTTTTTGAGAATTAACTGAGGTTCAGATATTGATGTTTTATTGAAAATGTTTGGTCACCATTTTGGTGGTCAGTGTTTCCTTTAGTTGGGCAGTTTGACTCTTGGCTTGTTGTGTGAGTTTGTGGTTTTTGTAACAGTGTTTACCAAAACACGTAATGTGTTGCTAAGATACAAGAAACAATGATGCTCAAGTGATATAGTGTTCATCATCATAAAGCAAAATCATTTGTTAATGTACTCCTGACAAAAAGTGTAGATTTGCTCTTAAAAGATTACCAACAACAATACTTTCTTGCCACAGATCAGACGTTGTGAATCTTGAATTTTAAAGTGCAAATTTTAAAAAAATCTTTAGACACACAGACATCAAGAATTAGCATATAAATCTCAACAATGGTGACATGCCTCATGCCGCAATGCGTGCTGGGAGTCATGAGTTGTATACTATAGAGGCTCCCAGCATGCATTGCGACATGAAGGATGACACCATTGTTGAGAATCATATGCTGATTCTTGACGTCTGTGTGTCTAAAGATTTTTTTTCCTATAATGTACTTAAAAAAAACATTCAGAATATGATCTGTGGCAAGAAAATATTATTGGTGAATATAATAATTTGATAACAAATAATCATTTTCTGTCAGGAACAAGATTAGTAAACTCTTAACTCTCTTAATGAGGCTGAAAACTACATCACTCAATCAATTTGTTTCCAGTTTTCTTTGCAATGTTTTGGTAAACACTGTTACAAAAACCACAAACTCACACAATAAACCAAGAGTCAAACTGCCCAACTAAATGAAACACTGACCACCAAAATGGTGACCAAACATTTTCAATAAAACATCAACATTTGAACCTCAGTTAATTCTCAAAAATAACTTCTGCTGAGACCTTGAGAGATTCATTTTCTTTTATTTTCCATTGATTTCAGGCTGTGTGGCTTTAAGTCAGTTATAGTTGTGTTTCATTTTTTGAGAGTGCAAGCATGATGTTGAACATCACATTGTAACATTGATTCAATGCCATTACCATTTTTTTTTTTTCAACATTAATCGCGGGTGCAAAAGTAATATTGATTTAATGCAGTTAACATTGACATTAACATTGATTTAACATTATTTCGATCATTGCTTGCTATCTGGGATGCAAGTACACAAGTCAACAAAATATATAACATTGTTCTAGTGGTTTTTGGCTATTTCAATCCAAAAATCGTACATATTGTGCCTTTAATTTGGCAGGCAAGTAGTAGTTACTTAAAGGGATAGTTCATCCAAAAATGAAAATTTGATGTTTATCTGCTTACCCCCAGTGCATCCAAGATGTAGGTGACTTTTTTTCTTCAGTCGAATGCAAATTAGGATTTTTAACTGCAACCGCTGCCGTCTGTCAGTCAAATAATAGCAGTAGACGGGAACTTCAACTATAACAGTAAATAAAACTTGCTTAGACAAATCAAAATTAAAACCTGCGGCTTGTGACGACACATTAATGTCCTAAGACACGAAACGATCGGTTTGTGCGAGAAACCGAACATTATTTATATAATTTTTACCTCTAATACACCACTATGTCCAACTTCGTTCAGCTTCCTGTTAGTGAGGTCAAAAAACGCGTTCTGAAGACGGAAGTGATGTCTCGCCCATATACTTCAATGAGCGCGAGACATCACTTCCGATCAGACCTCACTAGCCGGAAGCTGAACGAAGTTGGACATAGTGGTGTATTAGAGGTAAAAAAATATATAAATACTGTTCGGTTTCTCACACAAACCGATCGTTTCGTGTCTTAGGACATCAATGTGCCGTCACGAGCCGCAGGGTTTAATTTGGATTTGTTTATGGAAGTTTTTTCGACTCTTATTGTTCAAGTTCCCAATCACTGCTATTATTTGACTGACAGACGGCAGCGGTTGCAGTTAAAAATCATAATTTGCGTTCGACTGAAGAAAAAAAGTCCTCTACATCCTGGATGCACTGGGGGTAAGCAGATAAACATCAAATTTTCATTTTTGGGTGAACTATCCCTTTAACTGCTTACATATCATATTGAACTACCTACTTAACTAACTACTTTCTTCACTACTTACTTACCCACCAAACTAACTTCTCAACTAACTATAGATGTAGTAAGACCTTGCACAACAGATGCGATTCTCTATGATTATTTCATATGCATTTGTTTTATTCTTTCATTTATTTCTCTGTTTGTTTCTCATTCTCCTCTCTCCATCACTCAGAGAAAATGCTGAGAACATGTACCATTTCTCCTCTCTGGCTTTGACCCTGAACGAGGAAGAGGAGGGTGTGTGTTTGACGGACAGCAGGCTGAGGCCGGACCAGCGGCTGATGGAAGCGGGACGCTGGGACGAGGCCAACGCAGAGAAACAGAGGCTAGAGGAGAAGCAGAGAGCTACGAGGAGGAGGAGAGAAGCTGAGGCCTCTGAGGCCATAGATGAAGGTGAGCGGAGCTCAAAGGTCTCGCTGTGACATTTTGTTGGGTTTCATTCCTCAAACACCTATACCACTTATACCATTAAAATATAAATTCCAGTTATCAACCACAACAGGTTAGTCCCAGCAGACTGATCTTAGGCTGTTCTTCTGGTGATTTTATTGTTTTGTGTTCCAGGACGAGACTTTGAGGGCTACAGGCCACTGTGGTTCCACCAGAGGACGGATGAATTGACAGGAGAGACTATCTACGTTTATAAGGGCGGTTACTGGGAGGCCAAAGAAAGACAGGACTGGAATATGTGTCCTGAGATTTTCTGAACGCACAAAACACTTGATTAACTCTGCAGATAGACAAAGACAAAAGGGGAATAAACCCTCTACATGGACTCATCAGGGCCTTGGGTCTGCAGAGGTAGTGGAGACAGGTCGTCAACACCTGTGTGTGTGCGTGTGTGTGTGTGTGTGTGTGTGTTTGCGGCCCAATGACATATATATATATATATATATATATATATATATTTGCCCGACTTATAAACAGACTCTAAAATGGGAGAATGGAAAAATGTTCTCTCTGATGTTCACCTCAAAGACGAGTGTGTGAGAGAATTGCGCAGTTGAACTCTTTTAGCCAAGTGCCGCCCCAGTTTATCTTCCAAAGCAAATCAGGTTCTTTTTATTCAGAACACCCTTATCACAAATGCACTTTCCTCTATTCCCAACATCTCTTACCGTGAAGTACAAGGCCCTGAGTCTTGTTTATGAGTTCATATCAGTGACACTCCTCCCCCTCCTCTGCTGGCCAGGACAAAACATGAAGAAACTTGCATATGAAGGAGAGGAGAATCAACACAATGCAACTGCAACATTTTTGTGAATTATCTGAATGTTCAGCTTGTGTACTACTTTACATTTCTTATCAACAATACCATATTTGGGCAAAGGAAGTTCTTATATTTACATATCCCAGAGAATAACAAAAGCCTGATTGGGCTCTTTTATTGAACACTCAGCTAAAGACTTTCTCCCTGGCTCCGCCCACTTTGCATAGCTAATGACAGATAAGCTTCATGTCATGTCAGTTAGCCAATGAGCTTCAGACAAGCATTAAAAGAGCCCTTGATTCTGTGCAGGTAATCTGACAGAAAAGTTTTACATCCATGAATTGTCATGCACATTAATAAGCTGCTTCCTGCATTGGTTCGGTGGAGCCCCCAGTGGTCATTTCCATGTTACTGTGACTGCCACAGTACAATGCATAGCAATGCAATTATATATACATATTTTTTTTTTTTTTTTTGTACAATCAGGATACTTAATGAATGAATGAACAATCAACCAATAAAAGTAAACAAGTCACCATGTTTGACTTTCTCAGAGGACATAGCAAACAATTATCCATCCACAGTACAAAGTGTGGTACTGAAAACACAAGCAAAGTGCTGGCTGACCTTGTTTTGTGTTTATAATATGCTTGTGTTTATTAGCAGTAGAGATTTGATTCAAACCATGCCCAAGTGTTCCTGAAGAAGGGGACTGCTGTAGTTCACATTGCAATGTGGTGATAGAGAAGGGAAACACATTGTATATTATCATCTTTTTGAACTGGTAATTTCAGTATCCCTGTAACACAAAATTAAATTTCATATTGAGGTTATAAACCATCATTAGGACTCAGGAGTGACAAATTTCAGTTTTGCAGATATTTAAATTGCAAAGTTGTAATAACTTAAGTTAGACTTGCAGAATAAAATCCTCAGTATTTTTTTAATGTTAAAAAAGTCTTCGTGACCTGATATCACTGGAGATAAGGTCTCACTTTATTTCTGATTGCTGTCAAGAATGTAGAATTAGGCTTCTTTGCACTCACACCACCATATGTATATTGTGATAACCATATTATTATTACTACTATAATTATGATGGATACAAAAGTAATGATGCCATGCCATCCTAATAAATGCTGTGTTTTGGTAAAAATCTGACTTTTAACTAAGATGTTTACTCTTTTAATTTAAAATGATCCAGCCAGTCAGAGTTTCATTTTTGACAAGCTGTCAATGTATTTATTATTAAAACACACTGACTTGCATACTGGCAGGCATTTTTTATGTCTGTATACATTTGCTAGGAATACAGAATGAATGAAGGGTGATGTGGTGAGTTTAAGAGACATTTTTCATTACCAGGCTGTTCTGGAGATTTTCTGACCTCTGAACACGAAAAGACGTAAGGCAAGGCAGGGTAAAATCAGCTTAAATCTTTGTTACATGAGGTGGTATTATAGTAGATTGTACTTTCAGTATTATTGGATGAATCAACTGGACTGGAATGTGCTGAATGATTTAAAAAAGTGCTAAATTACAAGTAATCATTTAAGAATTCAATAATTAGGAATAAATAAGTGATGTTACATTTGTCTTACAAACAACAGAAACTCTCTTTAGTGGCACAGTGAAAAACTTTTACTTAGGCATATGATATTTTCAAGTTGCGATAATTGCTAAAGTTTTTATCACGGTATAGGGTATTAACCCGATATTGAAATAAGTTGCAAAAAAAGTGTCATACTATTAAAAGGTTTAATAAGGTTTTTTTCCTTAGAACATTTAAATACAATAAAGCAATGCACAAAAGTTTCAAACAGAAAAGTGCAAAAGCTTTATAAAAAAAACAATAGGTAACGCTTTACAATACAGTCTCTTTAGTTAACATTAGTTAATGCATTAACAATGAGCAATAGCTCCTGTACATTTGAAACGGAAGTAATTATCCTTTGTTAACGTTAGTCAAAAAATACAACTGTTAGTAAATGTTAGCTCAGGATTATTAAATAAAAGTTACAACTTTTGATTTAAGAATGTGCTGTTAAATGTTGAAATTAACATCAACTATGATTAATGTTTTAATGTACAATGAAAAAGTATTTATGTCAGTGTATGTTAACTAAAGAATTAATGTTGACTAATGGAGCTTTAATGTAAAGTGTGACCAAACAATAAAGAATCAGATTTTCAAACAATAGGCATGCTGTAGTCCAGATTAAAATGCAAAAATGTTTAGGTTTGAAAAATAGCTTATTAATTCTAAGTATTTAAGTATTCAGTGCTGCGAGGACCACAAATGTGAATGCAAAAATCTGAATGGCTGTTTAAAATAAATACTATTCAGAAACGAAGTAGCGCAGTAGTAGCTTTATTTACGGGGAACATTTCTGCGGTTCCATCAACGCCATGTTCTGTCAGAGTGAATGTGCATTTTCATTCAGCGCGTCTCCTTCACTCGTTCTGCCATGCGCTTCTCATCCATGTTGGGCTCGTTTACATCAGAGTGTAAGCAAGCCTCTTTGATGAAGCATACAGCGGTGTGTATTTTAACCAGATGATGTAAAAAAATATTCTTAACATGCCTTCTAAAAATTGCAATAATTCGTAAAAATTATTCATGGTATTTTGAAGTGCCCGTGTGCATATTTATTGTCATGATATTGTATTACCGTATAGCTGCACATGTCTAGTGCTCAAAAATAGCCCTTAGATCAAGAAACTTTTAAATCAATCAAATAATCTTCACAGGTTTTTATTGTGTAATGTTAAATATTCATCTCCAATGCAAAATATGGAATGTAAGTTACCTAAGCAATGCACAGAATCTTCAAATTATAGATAGGAATCAAAATGTGTATGGTTAATAAATCTGAAGGGGAACAAAAAAAAAAAGGAATGAATTCAATGGCTCACAATCCACACACCAAAGTGTCACATTAAATTGAGTTAAAATAAGACAATTCTGAAGAGTCAGAAGAGAGTAATTGAACAGATCTAGAACAGTTAAAACACTAAAACATCTCCATTTATGATACAATTAAAATTAAATGTCTTTGGCAGTTTCACAAGACCCTGCCCTGAACTCGCTTTGCCCTGAACAGCAACACAGAAGATGCAACGCATTTCATCATTAAATTAATTAAATTCTGAATGACTTAATTAACTGAAAAAATTAATCCACCACCCATTTGAATACATTCAGCATGTTTGGCACTTAGAAATATCTGAGCCTCCTGTGGGCTAGAAGGGGTTCTGTAGGAGATTTTTCAACCACCAAGAATATCATCTGCAGAAGTATTTGAATCAAACACTGAGCCTTTGAAGCTCTATGATCTATACAGCACTAGATCAACACTATGAATGACCTACATGAGCCAGAATAATGTTTCAACACTGTGGAAAATGAAAGTCACTCATGGAATGTGCTCAGCTATGGAGAAATGAGCATCTCTGCACAGCCAACAGGCAACATGGTAGAAAAAAAGATATTCCCAAACAGCACTTTTGTGTAGAGCTGACATAATACATTCAAAAGATCTAAAGCACTCAAGGGTACTATTTACAGTCCAGAGTCTGCTTTACCTCAGTGTTTTTAAGTTATGGTTGCACGTCCAAAAATCATCAAACATCTGATGTGGCTCAGTATGTCAATGCTGATATGGGACCTCCATATAATCCCGAAGAAGTATTTAGTTGGGCCAGTTTGGCATGTAGTGCAACATACTGTATTTAAATCTGTTAAAATGAAGCTCACAGATCCGCTCTGGTCTGATCTTTAGCATCCCCCAGTTCATAACAGCCCTTCGTTTTCAAAGCTGCTGTGCATGAGAGCGAAGGCAAACGGTACAAACTTGACGCCAGCGCCGCTGTAGAACTTATTTTGAAACTCCACCCTGAGGAGAAAGAGATCATTTGTGTTCAGCAACCAACTAATAGTGATGTCCAAATCTCGCCTGAGCATGATGGACTATAACAATACATGGTTTTGGAGATAGTGGTGTATATTTGAGGGGTTGTACTGACCAGTGGAGTCTGAGAGCATGAAGGAAGGCTGAAAGTCCCTCCATCACCAGCAGGATGGACACAGTGAGGACAGCAAACAGACCAAAAGCAGGCACCAGGAGCACAACACCCACACTAGTCTTCACACGTAGGCCGTCCCGCATCACCATCGCCCACAATACTTCAGAGAGCTCTGGATCACAACAAAACACGTTTAGCATTCCTTTATTTTAAATGGACCATATTCTAGCCATTTTTATGACCAACTTGTACTTGACTGGCTGTTACAAATGGACAGTATTATTTTGGATGCTTGAATCTAGACCAGTGGCTCTCAAGCCATTTTCTGTCATTAATTACTCACCCTCATGTTGTTCCAAACCCATAAGACATTTGTTTATCTTTGGAACACAAATGATCTTTTTAATGAAATCTGAGAGCTTTCTGTCCCTCTATTGATAGTCTATGCAACTACCACTTTAAAGCCCCAGAAAGGTAGTAAAGACAGATTCCAGTGGATCCTTGTAAACGTGCATTGATGATTAATATTTTGTAAATAAAAAGGTAAATTGTTTTTTTTTGTTTTGCACAAAGCACTCATGTCGCTTCGTAAAATTGAGATTAAACCACTGGAGTCACATGGATTACTTTAATGATGTTTTTACCTACCATTCTGGGGCTTGAAAGTGGTAAGGCCCCGGTATACTTCAAGCAAAGTTCTTTTTCGTTCTTCGTTTAGGGGTAAAACGAAGTTCGAAATGCATGACCAGCGATATACTGTAATTGAACATCTGACACCGCCCACACTGCTGAGATCGACTTTTAGATGAATATGTAAAATATGTGCCGTGCACTTTCTTCTCAGTAACAAAATAAACACAGCAAGCATTTATTATAGAAAGCATAAGGAAAGCTTCTGATCATAACAGCATGGGTATGTTAGCATGAGCTCTGCAAATTAGCACTCCAGTCATGTCACGTCTTCATATATCACTTTATTCAATAGATTGCTTAAAATCAAGCAGCTTTACAGTATCAAACATGGAAAACAGTGTTAGTGCCTCATTTCATCAGAAGCACAACTTTATTTTGTACTATAAAGCAGCTATCCAGTGTGTTCATGTTTTCACACACGGAGATCTTACCTCAGCGAACTCAAACACATGAATGAGTTAAAGACGCGTTCGACACGAGTGAAGGCGGAGCCTCAGCGCACACCTCCTGTTACGTTACTGTCACTGAACAATGGTAGTACGAAGGTGTTTTGCAGCTGGAGAGAACTTTTCCTGAAAGTTCGCTTTGGCAAGCCGCTTCGAACTTCTAAATAGAACACAAAACGAACCATCGTTTTGGCCTGATTTTGTTCGAAATGACGTCACATAAGTTCGTTCTTCGATTTTGTTTGAAGTATACCGGGGCCTGTAGTTGCGTAGACTGTCAATTTGAGGGACAGGAAGACCTCAGATTTTAGATAATCTGCTTTTCTCGATTTATTAAAAATAAATAGGGGATATTGGCCCACTCGTTATTTATCCTGAAAACATGTTTTTTATTGCCATTTGTCTTGCATTGGTAACAAGCCTCCACTAATGTTCATGCTTGTAGTTGCGAGATGAAAAGAGCTTAAACCCCCCCAAATAGAGCTTTTCCCTTAAGAGGATACACTTTCTTACCTGTGTTTTATTTAATCTGTGCAATCTGGCAACCCTGTACACGCGCTCCCTCTACATGTGGATGAAGCGCTGATAATTTGTGGCCAGTTGCATAAACTGCTTAGACTTGTCCTTAAAGTCATCTAATTTTTTTCTTCAAAACTGGTCCTGACTTTTTGAGGTCAGTTACTTAAAAAAGTAGATCGGTCTAATTTGAATCGGAAATGCAAGACTGATGATTACCTCTTGTCTAACTGTTAGTTGGTCTAGTTCTTAAGACACAATCTTAATGTAGTGGCTATATTTCTGCAATTGGCCCCTGAAAAAAAACAGTGCGCTTGGAGTTTAGCGTTCTCCACAGCAAAACTCTGCTTCAATGAAAGTGTCATACAGCCAGTCTTTGTTTCTTCACAAGCCACTTAAGCCATTTGTGTGACTAAGTCTGCCAAGAATCAAATGGTTCGGGACGAATAGATGTACTGTTACACCCCTAATAAATATATTTACCTAGACGCAGTCATTCATGGATATGTTACTCACGGGCATGTGCCAGGCTGAGAGCCCACAGGCGGAGGTAAGACGCAGTGTTAGAGATGCAGCCCAGACAGTACTCTATAGTGTGGATGGATTGATTGAGGAACAGATCTGCAAAATCAAGCTGTAGAAGAAAGGAAACTGTTAGGATCATAGGGAAAGTTGTTTATTCACACCAAACAGTGTACTGAACTGGTTCTGAATGTCTCACCTCCTCTGATTGGCTGTCAGAGCTGGAGGAGTGGCTGTCCAGGCTGCTGCCTTCCTCCATATCATGAGCTTGCATGAGCGAGAGCTCCTCCTCACTGTTCCGTCGTACACGCTGATACCCCTACAGAGGGAGAAAGAGAGAAAATGAGCCAACAGGCTTCAGGTCAGATCTCGAGAAAACGCACACAAAAAGCGAATCCTCACCCTGTACGTGCTCAGGCGGTCTCTGCCCTTGTGTTGCCAATAGAGGTAGAGAGGGTTGCCCAATAATAACACAGGCACAGAGAACACGGCCACAATCACCAGAAACACTTGAAGCCCAGCCTATGGGAAACAGGGAAATTAAATAAAAAGAAACACAGAGACGAACCTTTCCTTTTAGCATGTAAATGGCTGCACATCGGGTTCTTTTGAGTCTAACCTGTCCTGGGAAAAGTGGTTGGCCAGAGTCCCCCTGCATCAGGAACATGTTGATGAAGTGGATGAGGATGCTGGGGGCTGTCTGAGAGTCTCGAACTGTGAAAAACAGCCACTTATAGATGATCATGAAGACCAGATAGCCGAAGAGACACAGCAGGAAGAGCAGCTCAGGAATAAATATCAGGTACAGATTATATGTCCTTCTGAAGTGCCTGAATGAAAGAACGTATGGAGCATTAGAAGGATCAAAGTTATAACATTTTAAACAGATCTATTGAAAATAGCTGTTAAAATATCCCACAAGTGATTGAAAACGCCAAGGACAACTCCAAAAGTCATGTGAATTATTCCTACAATCACAGACATCTTCATCTTATAGGAGTTCAGGAAGGTGAGACGGTTTGATGCCAGGTTCCAGATCTACAGAGAGTGCAAATAAAATATTATTCAACTTAAATGAAAGATAATTATACATTTGATCAAGACTATAAAATCATAACTTGCCATTCACCCAGGAATCCAATTAAGATATAAAGTAAAGTGACATGTATACACTCCTAATTGTGCATTGTGGCAATATCCTGCATTAAGTCCTGCATTTGAGTTCTTATTATTATGTGGTTTATGTACCTTTTATTCCAACTAGCACTATGTAGTTCACTGGTAAGTACTTGAGATTCTATATATTGTGCATCGTGTGTATATTGTACATTATACTGTACGTTGCATGTATATTGTGGTGGAATATCAATCTATGCTACAAACCAGAGTTTTTCACCCACCGTTACACTTTTTTATGGTGGTGATAGTATATCGATTCATTTGTTTTGATAACATAGTAATAAAATGAAGTCAGAGACCTACCGGGTCTATCCCCAGAGGATAGGGCCCTTTAAAGACTCCTGTGACATTTGGATTCAGTGCAAGGATGCCATTTGAGTGGACTGTGCTCCAACTTAGGAGGAGGAGAAAAATAAGAGCATATTAGAGGCACATACTGTACATGAGAAATCTGCTGTTCCCTACAAATAAGACTGCATTGCATCATCTCCAACAGCTCCAAGCTTCAAAATTTGCTGTCAGCATTGAGGACTGTCCAGCAAAGTTTTCAAGAGGATTTCAACTTTATTTACGATTTGTTGATTTCAGCAGTATGATTGCAAGGATTACACTACCAATCAAACTTTTCGGTTTGGTAAGATTTTGGAATGTTTTTGAAAGATGTCTCCTTTGCTCACAAAGGCTGCAATTATTTGATAAAAATACAGTAAAAACAGTGATATTGTGAAATATTACTACAATTCATAATAACTATTTTCTATTTGAATATATTTTAAAATGTAATTTATTCCTGTGATGGCAAAGCTGAATTTTCATCATCATTACTCCAGTCTTTAAACTAGAGTCACAAGATCCTTCAGAAATCATTCTAATATGCACATACATTTTTTCAGGATTCTTGGAAGTCATTTGCATCAGTATAAATGCCTGTACTGTTACTTTTGTTCAGTTTGAATGTGTCCTTGTTGAATATATTATGTATTAAAGGTGCCCTAGAATTAAAAATTGAATTTATCTTGGCAAAGTCAAAAAACAAGAGTTCAGTACATGCAAAAGACATACAGTGAGTCCCAAACTCCATTGTTTCCTCCTTCTTATATAAATCTCATTTGTTTAAAAGACCTCAGAAGACCAGGTGAATTTCAACATAACACCGACTGTTACGTAACAGTCAGGATCATTAATATATGTACGCCCCCAATATTTGCATATGCCAGCCCATGATCAAGGCATTACACAAGGGCAGCCAGTATTAACGTCTGGATCACAGCTGAATCATTGGACTAGGTAAGCAAGCAAGGAAAACAGCAAAAAATGGCAGATGGAGCGATAATAACTGACATGATCCATGATATCATGATATTTTTAGTGAAATTTGTAAACTATCTTTCTAAATGTTTCGTTAGCATGTTGCTAATGTACTGTTAAATGTGGTTAAAGTTATCATCGTTTCTTACTGTATTCACGGAGACAAGAGCCGTCATTATTTTCATTTTTAAACGTGCAGTCTGTATAATTCATAAACACAACTTCATTCTTTATAAATCTCTCCAACAGTGTAGCATTAGCCATTAGCCACGAATCACAGCCTCAAATTCATTCAGAATCAAATGTAAACATCCAAACAAATACTATACTCACATAATCCGACGCATGCATGCAGCATGCATGATGAACACTTTGTAAAGATCCATTTTGAGGATTATATTAGCTGTGTAAACTTTAAGGCAAGCGCGAGCTCCGGGGGAGGAGAGCACGTGATTTAAAGGGGCCGCAACCTGAATCTGCGCATTTCTAATTATGCCCCAAAATTAAGTTAAAAAAAATTAATAAAAAAAAATCTATGGGATATTTTGAGCTGAAACATCACAGACACATTCAGGGGACACCTTAGACTTATATTACATCTTGTAAAAAAACATTCGATGGCACCTTTTATTTCTTTGAAAAAAATCTTACCAACCCCAAAATTTTTAATGGTAGTGTATCCAGCATAAACCTCTTCAAACAGCATCACGAGACTCAAAGTTATTGTTGCCTACCCCTATGTGAGAACTTGGATTAAACTGTCAGGCTAAAAACGTGCTGTACAAGTAGGGGATAAATTGAATTAGCCTTAGTGAAGCCCTTATTTCATATCTGTGGAAACATGGAAAGTTGTACCTACATTTTAAAAAAATGACTAGATAGATAAGATATTTAGCATACTAAATGTTAAAACATTTGTTGCACACTGCGTGTGTATATGTGTGTATACAATATTTTGTGTTTTGAACACTCACCTCCAGTCTCCATGCTTGAACATGGCGCTGACGTTCCACCCCGAGCCGAACAGGTTGAGTGATTTGGAGAAGCAGTCATTGTATATTAATCCGGTGTAGACTGAAAATATTCCCATCAACAGGATGATGTAACGGCCCTCGAAAAAAATGTTCCAGATCTAAACAAATGAATACAATGTTAATCAAACTGTAAAACAATTAACAGAAACATAAACTGTAAAGTATTACTAAGGCTAAATAATGTATTAGCAGCCTACAACCACATCTAAATGAATGATAGAGGAAGGTTAATGCTCTTATATGCAAATACAGCCATGTCATAACAGCAAGCTGAATGCACCTCATTCCTGGTTTTCTTCAGTTTGCGGTCATTCTCATAGATAACCATCCACAGAGCAAACAGTGCCATGATGATGCCGTGCCCGAGGTCTCCAAACATCACAGCAAACAGGAAGGGAAAGGTAATGATTGTATATGGAGCTGTGAGAAGGTGCAATTTAAAAAAAAAAAGCATTCATATCTTATCCAAGCATCTATATGTATGAAGCATTGAGGACATGTAAAAAGGGTGACATATATATATATATGATTTATATGATATGATAGGGGTTTTATATATTATATTATATTATATTATATTATATTATATTATATTATATTATATTATATTATATTATATTATATTATATTATATTTATTATATTATATTATATTATATTATATTATATAAAAATAGTAAATTTTAATGTTCCCTATTTGTTTTAAACAGCTGCCCTCTCACCTGGGTTGACCTCTCTGTAGCTGCCCACGCCATAGGCATCCACTATATTCTGAAAGCCTGAGGTAAACTTGTTGGTGCGTATGAGGGTCGGTGGAGTGTCACTGCTCGGGATACGATTGACAAACGAGGGAACTGTGGCTCCACTCTTCCTCTGATGGAACAAAACAACAAAAAAAGCACAGCAGAGTTTAGGGATATGTGCACACAAATCAATGAGATGTATTTGACTTAGTGTGCCACCTGAAAGTGTCTTGTTAATATATATGTTAATATAATATAATATTGTTGAATAATGTCAAGTTGCTTACCGATCCATCCTCTAGCGCTCTCCGAAGAGCAGGCAGATCATTTACAGGACACCACACCTCAGCTATTAGGCACTTGTTTGTGACATCAAAACTGCAGAGGTTGAGGATGTGGTATATGGCCTTCATTTTCTTAACCTGGATTACCCAAATGTACACAGACTCTGAGGCCTTGATCAACACCTGCCTTAAATAATCCTCAGTCCGGTGAAGAACCTATGAAGAAACCACCAAAACCATTTCAACAAAGTTTTCAAGAACAGGTTCAAGCTAAACCATTTTGAATGTCACTTAAGTGTAAAAGAGTCTTCTATAACAACCTAAGGATGGTGGTTCGAACAGGGGGGCTTGGCAAACCTCAAAGGGACTGCAGAATGACTAAAAAATTTTTAAAAAATGTATTTATTTACTTATTTATTCATAGATTTATTTAATTGTTTATTATTAAAATATTGTATGTATTAATGTAAAGCCCCCTTTTAATTCTGAATAAAAATGCTAAAAAAAAATTAACTTTTTTTTTTTTTCCCTCTCTATTACAAACCGTTCTTGAAATTTCTTGGACTCACAATTAATTGTGGTTGTTTAATTTAATATATCTTGCAGTTAATAGTGTTAATGCGCTAATAATAATTTGAAAACAAGCAGCTTTGTCATAATTACAAGAGAAAAGCTGTTCCATAAGTATTAATAATTAGGCCTATAGTATGAATTCATTTTCCAGAAAGTCAACGACACATGACACGAGCAGCCACACATGGCATTTGTTGCCCTGGATTCAGAACTTTGCGCTCAGATGAACATAAAAACATTTTGCCCTTCTCTTTAGCAAATAGCTTTAATTAATCGAGGAATATTTTCTAAACACAGAAACAACCCAATTTTCTTTTCATGAATGACTGAGCCAGCCTTATATCTTGTCCTGTTTACAACATTTCTTCACCTGAAAGGAACAGTGTGTGTCTTGAGTATCAAATACACATAATTTATTAGTGGAGACTTGTCCAGAGCCTAGACCTCATGAATATCATGTGCTGAGCTAGGCCACTAACACAATTTTCTTTCTCTCAGAGAGCGGTCACAAGCAAACTCAAATGCCCTCGAACCTAACCTGCCCCCACCCCACATCCCTCCACTGCATGGCAGTTTTGAACTGGTTAGTGAAGATGGCAAGTGAATTTTATTAAACTTTTATTGAAACCAACCAATAAAATTCATTTTACAATAAAATTAGCTACTGCTGAATTGAATTCTGTCAGGTAATATGTTTCCAGGACAGAGGTTTCTGTGTTTCCTACCACACACTTTCTAGATCAGGGCAAAACTGTGTTTGATGCTTGAACATTTTGTGCATTTTCACACTTGAAATAGTTAACGCTTGGTCATTCTTAAACCTGGGTAAAGGAATCCTGGGTCATATTGCGTCACGTTTCACATTGCTCATAACTTGCTAGGGTTTAACTATTAATCCTGGGTATTCATAAGCTAGCATTTCACACCGTTCATTCCTAAACCCTGGGTTAACGTTCTTATTTGCATATTTGCAGTGTCAGTGTCAATGATTGGACAAAAGCAGCATGCAACTAGTTTACATAAAGGCTCAAGCATTGAGCATCCTCTTGTCATACAGGGTATTGCCAACTGTACTATCAAGTTTTTTTCTGAATGGACTTTTCGGACTCTAAAGGTAAGAATGAAACCTCCACTCTCCACTCCAATTGTCGCGTTTTCCAACAACATTTGACAATTTTCTCCTCAAACGCTGAAACGACTGTTGATATAGCACGTGGTTTTTCTATAAATGTCTGAAGCATCTGAACACGAGGCACGTGATTGGGTGTTTGTTGCTAAGCATCTAGCCGTA
The DNA here is from genome assembly GCF_024489055.1 of Chanodichthys erythropterus. Taxonomy (NCBI): domain Eukaryota; kingdom Metazoa; phylum Chordata; class Actinopteri; order Cypriniformes; family Xenocyprididae; genus Chanodichthys; species Chanodichthys erythropterus. The sequence goes on from NC_090233.1 coordinate 34,014,934, forward strand.
ACATTCTAAGGGGCCATTCACACAGAATGCATTTTTTCCATTCAACTAAGCTACTTTTTCCATTGAAATTCAATAGCCATGTTTCCATTCACCTATCTTTTTTCTTACATCATAATGACTTGCATTTCAGAGCACACAGAGGAAATGCAATAAACATGATCATGTTATCTTGTGTTTGGATGACTGGTGTTTGGAGACACAATCAATTGTACAGACTGTACACATTATACCAAATCATTCTGATGACAGACTTTGGCTCAGGCATTTCAGAATGAATAAACCAACATTTGAGATTCCATGTGATGCAATTGGTCTGCTAGTTAGTCCAGTTATTCAATCGCATCCACTGTTGAGGCGCATTTTTAGAAAAATTTGCACTCCATTGAGGCAGATACATTTTTATCTGAAAAGAAGACATTCTCATAAACTACAATGCAAACACATTTACCAAAAAACTCCTCCAATAGGCAAAAAAAACAAAACAAAAAAACACACCTCACGTGACTTTGCCATCCACTGTGGATGTGCTCTGATAACTGGACTAACCAGCAGACCAATCGCATTGAACAGAATCTCAAATGATGGTTTGGTCATTCTGAAATGCCTGAGCCAAAGTTTCTTTTATTGCCTTTTTCCCGATCACATATTTTAGTAATAATCATAAATTATATATAATTTGAAAGCTTAACGCAAAAATCATCCTGTGAAAATCATTTTGAAAATCGGACCTTGCTTTACCATTGAAACAGTACTTTAAATCCTTCTAGCGGCTCCTTCCCCTAGAGGGCGATGTTGCGTTTCATATTACAAAATCTATTTTAACTATCATTTTATAAAACAAAAATGGTTCTAATCTTGATAAAACACGTCGTCAGAGGTCTGAGACTCAAGGTTCCATATTTGGCAACTGTTTTGTGATAGAAGTGATATTGTGGCAGAACTTTATTAATTTGTTACAGGAGAATACATAAAATGTTTTTTTTTTTTTAAATCAATGGAATGTGGGTGTCAACTGGTGTCTATATTTGTTATAGAGCCTAAACAAAATCTCATAGGAACTTCAAATTTGGAACACATATGGCTTTGATTTTATAACAATTTTAGAAAAAAAAATATGTTTAGTACAGAACATTTGTTTTACAGTAAACTTTTTTTACACTTTTGTTTTCAAGTGCTTTCACCTCAACAATAATCTGCTGTCTTCTTAAAAAAAAAAAAACCTTAGGTCTGTATTCCACAACTTTCATGAATTACAACCATTTAGGTTTTAATAGTGCATTTTTAAGTCTATGTTCAAAAAGAGGGGTGACAGTTAAAGGTGCAGTAGGACATTTTTGGAGAGGCTAGCAATAGCAAGCCATGCCTCCAAAGCCATGCCTCCTCCAGAACACACAAAGGCAAGGCACACACACACAGCTGCTCTCAGCAAAGCATCACAAGATCACAAGAGACGGTGTTAAAGTACCTCATGTAAACAACTTAGATAGCTTGTACCTGACTGCTGCGGATTCATTTCGGTGTTGATACTGTTGACAAGGAAAAGCATAATTCCGAGTTTGAAGATGTGAACAGCTCTGGCTGGCATGTCATGGGTTGCCGTCTCTTAAAGGGTTAGTTCACCCAAAAATGAAAATTCTGTCATTAAGTAATCATCCTTATATCATTCCAAACCCTTAAGACCTCTGTTCATTTCGGAACACAAATGAAGACATTTTTGATTAAATCTGGGAGCTTTTTGGCCTCCGATAAACTGCAATGTTATTACCACTTTCAATGCATAAAAAGGTAGAAAAGACACTGTTAAAATAGTCCATGTGACTACAGTGGTTCAACCGTAATGTTATGTAGCGACAAGAATACTTTGCTCAAAAAAAACAAACATAAATAAAGACTTTATTCAAAAATTTCTTCTCTTCCCTGTCAGTCTCTTAACAATGTTTTTTCTACCTTTCTGGGCCTTGAAAGTGGTAATAAAGTTGCAGTCTATCAGAGGCCAGAAACTCACCCTCACACATTTGTGTTCCGAAGATGAACAAAGGTCTCACCCTCATAATGTCTGGAACAATATGAGGGTGAGTAATTAATGGCAAAATTTTCATTTGTGGGTGAATTAACCCTTTAATTACGGTAGTTATGACGTAATTACGGTAGTTATGACGTGAATTACGGTAGTTATGACGTGAATTATCGGTAGTAGTTATGACGTGAATTACCGGTAGTTATGACGGTAGTTATGATGTGAATGCAGCATAAGCTCATTATTTTGATTCGGTGGGAACTGTAAAAGGTGGCCGCTTGTTTGTGGTGCTCAATTACTGATGTCTGTCTACATAAACTCTGCATAGCATGAAACGGGCTGATGATGTATGATGTCTGTGCAAACAGGGTGTGCGAGGTTATGTAAAAACATACTTTGACAGGCAGGTAGGACATTGTAAATATTATGATTGGATGAACGTTTTATGGTCCAACACCTTCCACAGATAAATATTTATAACAATACATTTAGACCATTTAACATAGTGATTGTTATCAAGATATGAGGAGACTTTCAACCAGTATAACAAAAAATGTTTCTGTAGATAAACACCTACTGCACCTTTCAGGGAAAGATCAGCTAGTAATGACTAATCACACTAATGAGATGAAACTTACACCTTCATTTGTGTTCCACACAGTCAAAATAAGAAAATGTGTGTCTCACACTTTAACAAGTGAGAAGACAAGCTCATCCTGTCTCACCGTGTGCAAGTCCTGAATGCGTGTACGGAGCCCCTCCACCACATCTGTCCTCTCCTCATTACTGTTGGGGTATGGGTACAGGTGACAGTGGTAGCTACGGAAACAAAAAACAATTGTTTCAAAACTACAGCACTTATACTTTCTCTTGAGAGTAAAAATACTAAAAAATAATTCAAATGGAATTAAGAAATGAAAGTCATGAATCTTCCCCTAAATGTAAGCTATATAATCTTTATAAAAAGCAGCTCCCTGTCTGTCTATGTGGCCTAATCAGTTAGTGTCGGTGGTTAAATGGAGCAGATATATGGTAGCTCAACAAATAAAGTACTTTAAACCAGAATGATTAACAGAATCACTAAGTATAAGTAGAATATAAGAATTTAATTTAAGAATAAGTTACCAGTCACATATCTTCTTAACTTTCTGTCCAATCTGATCTCCCCAGTAGGAGATAAGGAACACCACACTCCTGGTTGGTTCTCCCTGACAAACCATTCAGAGAACAGACAAATTAGACAATCTCAAAAGACTAGATAGATTAATCGAGCATTAATTTTTGTTACCAAAACAACTTATAAACATCAAACAATGGTGATGTCAACTGGTCTCACTGAATCAGGGTCGCCCAGAAGCTGATCTACTTCAGAGTAGCTGAGGATGGTGTAGCCCTTACACACTCTCCAGAGCATTCGCTCAAATGCCTCGATTTTCACACTCTGGATGAGTCCAGAAATGAACCTGAGCAGCGGGGACAGAGGAATATGAGCTCAACTCAAACAGTGGCATGAATTTAAAAAAAAAAAATGCAGGATTTTATGTCAGTAATTCCACAAGTTTTGCATGCCTTTCAACATGCATACAGGAAACAGGATGTTAGATAATTGCTGAGATCTTATGGGTAAAAGTTGTTAACAGATGTCACTATGTCTGTTGATCTGACATCCTTTTTTAGGTTTCTCAAATAATGGTTAAATTTGATATGATACAACATATAACAGTTTTAGTATGCATTAAGGCCCGAGTATACTTTGTTTCCTGAAATTCGCTCTGTCATGTAACCACTTAACCATGTAACCAAATAAAATTACATCACAAAATTACGCGGTGAGCCAGAACAGAACACAGATAAGAGAAGTATACTTTTCAGCTTTATGTTTTAAACTGCTCACCCAAGCTTGGCTCCAAGCCTCTGCATGCTGGTGTAGTCCATCACAGGTTCTTTCTCTAGAAACGGAAACTCTTCATAATGGACCTGCGGCGACTCCCTCTGCCCATTCACAAGCAGAAACACAGCAAGATATTAGAGTCACACACACAGAGGGCTAGGCGGTTTATAGGGTTTGTACGATATATCAATATATAATTGATTAACAATATAGAAAGAGGCAATATAGTGTATATAAATATACAGTATACAATAGCAGAGGAGTTCCTGCAGGGAAAGTGCATAATCCAATTTGTCCTAGACATGAGGCATGCTTTATATCAGGGTACCTCAAATCCGGTCCTGGAGGGACACTACCCTGCTGAGTTTAGTTTCATCCCTAATCAAAAATACCTGAACAAGCTAATCAAGGTCTTCAGAGTTACTAGAAAATTGCAGTTAAGTAAGTTTGATTGGGGTTTGAGCTAAACTATGCAGGACAGTGGCCCTCCAGGGCTGGATTTGAGGAACCCTGCTTTATATTAAGGGCTTTAAAATAACTTGCAGTTAACACATATAGTTAACACGTAGAGTTTACGGCGGCTTGTCCAGTCAGATGCTCTGACAGATATGTGCGCTGTTTAATGCTGAAATAAAAGATGTGGCGTTTTCCTCAGTGCATAATGTAAATTTCACAAGTATATTCTCCATCTATAAATGTTAGAAAGTCATGCAAATATTTCCATTTTGTTGTCAGGAGTGGACAAGCATTCTGCAAGCGAATCTCCACTAAACGTCACAGACTTCAGTGAATGAGCACCTCCATGCCCATATGTGCCAAACAGACAGAGTACAATAATTCTGACTAAAATATAGCTATATTTTGCTAAAATATTTGTTGTTGAACAATAAATGTGCTATATGTAGAATTTTAAACCTACAAGTAAGTGTATTTTTATAATAGCAGTAACTGTAAAGTGACAACTATAATCAAATAGTCTAATATATGGTGCTTTTACACTGCATGGCACAGCTCGGTATGGCTCACTTTAAATAGTACAACCTCGGATGAGGTTCCAAGCGAGCCGTACCGATACTAAAATGTGACGCGTAAACACTGTAGATCACTGATTGGTCAGAGAGAATCGTCACTACCAGCATCATTGGATTTACGACACGAGAGACCAAACCAAACGGCAGTAGAGTTGCCGCAATTATAACGATAAGTCTATAATCCCATCCACTTTGAAGCGGTACTAAATTGCAGTAGAAAAGCAAACCGAGCCAAAGTAAAGCAAGCCAAGTCTTACCACGCAGTGGATAATAATTAGAGTGTGCTTTTGTTTTTATTTATTTTCTTTTTTAGCTTAGTGAAATTAATTTCTGCTTTAAAAAGCATTTTTTAGATTGTAATGTTACAATGTTAGAATGTAATGTGATTTTAACCCTTTTGCACAAAATATATAAGTATATCTTACATGGTCACATTCAATATATTTGTTTTCATAGCCTTCAATATGAACATTCTTTGTAGGACAACATTGGGCTGGATGTGAAATAACATTTTTTTTTTTTAAATAAATACAGATTTATTTTTTTAATCCAAATGGGAAAAAAAATACAGAGATATGATATTTCGGGCCATATCACCCAGCCCTACACGTAATATATATCGCCTCAGTGATCAAAAAGAAGAGGTCAAGAGTTAAGCCTATTTGTAAAGCCACTGATAGCTTCTCTCAAAGTTCTGGCAGTCAGTGAAAATCAGGTGACTCTGAATCACCTGCATGATTCCCACAATCCTGCTCTCTGGAGATGAATTCCTTTCAATTACACCAGAGTGGTTGAACATGGTCAAGGATAAAATACATCAACAGAAAGAGAAACAAAACCCAAAATGCAGACAAGACTGAACTAAGACTGAACTTTAATTCACATGGAGCGGTTTGTTTAACAAAATCAGTGAGATAATGGATGACAAAAGCATGGTAAATCCTTCCACCAGTCAGACATTCCCTTTTCCTTTACGCTCAAACAAAAGCTCAAAATTTGTGACAGGGAATCGCATGTCTTACCTCTACACTGTGGTGCACAAAGTTGCGTGTGATGCGCAGCATATGCGTGTACTCAGTCAGTTCTAGAAGGTTCTTCTGGAGTTTCTCCTTGTTCCTGGTGACCTCACTCAGCTCTAGTTCCAGTCTCTGAAGCTGTTCCTAAACAAAGCACAAAGTCATAACTAAATATTAGCAGTCATATCAGTGCACTGACATTGAGGAAAGTGTTCCTGAAAGAGATCTAGTAGGGAACTGCAAAACAGACTTCAACTGGTTGATTGAAATTAACGTCTAACACAGGCAATAAATTGATTAAATAAAGACAAGACCAAATGATGGATATGCAAATAGATTTAAGAAAGTGCCAATGCCAAATATTCTACCAGCGTAAATCAAAGGGAGTTTTTACATTTTCTATAAAGCTATCTTTATAACAAATTAAAAACAGATAGCTCAGCTAAGATTTAAAAGGTTTCACAAAGTCTGAATTGATTCAATGTTTTAAGTAGCCATGAAAAGAAAGAAAACAGAATAAAAATCAATTGTATTTAAGGCAGGACTCTAGTTTATCTATGCAAATCTGCCAGTGAGAAATTAAGAATACAGACCAGAAAAGACATCTGAAAGTGTCTGAAAGATCAACTAATAACACAAGAGCTAAACAAATGAACAGTGTTAAACTGATCTCACCATTATGACCATCACATGTTTGGGTAATGGTGCAGCTGGGTTCACCTCCCCTTCTGGCAGTGGGATGTCTTCTTTTTTAATTTCCCTCAAAAGATATCCTGTTATACAAGTGCACTTTGAGTTCATTCTGTTGATTTACTTTGGGGAATTATCATTAGCACACACCATCAATGTCTGTTTCTGAACATTGACCAATGGCAATCACAACATAAAAAAGTTAAAACACACCTTACTGAATAAACTCAACTGAAACCAATGTGAATAACCTAATTTGTATATCTTAGGTTCAACCACCATAAACGTGACTTGTGTTCAGAAAGTAATGAGACCCTTTACCAGCTGTGTCATTTTACTGAGATAAGAATTTAATTGAATTGAATTAAGCACTTATTCACGAGTTCACATTTACAAATAAGTCAGGTAGAAAATTATATGCATATTTGGCATGCTGTCCAAGGAGAGGGCTCCGAGCTCGGTATTTGGCGAGTGTGAGGAGATGGGGTGGTGGAGGGATTCTCTGTCGAGAACCATAGGTGAGTCGACTGTGTGTGTGTGTGTGTGTGTGTGTGTGTGTGTGTATATATATATATATACACACTCCTGCTGACTGGGTAGATAATATACTGTCTGCTGATTGCTGGTTGGAATGATGTGATGATTAGTCAGATCATTTGAGTGTGTTCCTCCCGAACTTTGTAAATCATTTAGGTAAAGAATTTAACAGCAAAGCTTTTACCTAGAATTCTCTCCATCTCTTCACATTTCTTGATTTCGTTGACAAACTTGCGCTGAAAAGAGTTCACACTTGGGTTGAGCTGAAACAAATGAAAGAAAACATATCTGATAACAGATCAAGGATGACTGGAATATTCTACACATTTATATTTTATATTAATAATAATATATTGAAACTTTTATATTAATTAATTCAATATAATAACTTTCCTAAATAGGTAATTAACAAACAGATTAGTATATCATGTACATTAAAATAATAATAATTAAAATATGGAAATGAACATTTCGTGACATTTATTACTATTTGAACTTACATTTAGAGTTTGTAAAAAGTTTTCTTATTAGTGAGAGACAGGAAAATTGGTGGAAAGTGGAAAAACGACAACAAAGTATACATGTCGGTGTCTCAGAGATGCAAACACCCTTATTTATACAAAAAAAAAAAAGACTTCATTAAAGACTTGATCACTTGTTGCTGCTTTTAAACTGTATTTTGGCAACAGAGGCGCATGAGCAGAAAAATCCTTCATATCACGTCACACATAAAGCCATCAGGTTGTAAGCCAGTCAGCTAAACACAAGCCAAGTCAATATTTCAAACTAGTACACATAATTGACGCTATACACTTACGTCTCTGAACTCCACCAGTCCGAGTTCGCCGAGTTCACTGATGCAGTCGTAAGCGGATCCGGACTGCAGAAAGAGTTGGGCCAGACACATCTCCTCACTCCGAAACAACGAACCCATGTTGACAAAACACGTCCTTTCCACACCACCAGAGAGGTAAGAAGCCTTTAATTCACCGGGCAGTAAAGTTACGGGTGAATAAAAATACTACAGGTCCGGGTTATGTGCTGGATGGACTTGGACTGGGCTGATGAATGAATGGATGTCAGCGCTGCGGCTCTAACTTCAGCTTCAGCCGCTTTATCAGTGACACGTCTCCCGTCTCGAGTCCCAACGGCCACATCTGACCACTGACAACCCGCTGTCAGTCGTTATACGAAGCAGATCCAAATCTCCAGTACTGTCGGGTCGTCCATCCCAGGTTGAAGTTCGACAAAGTCCCACAGCACCGAGTCTTAATAAAAGTGACTTCCCGGTGTTAATTTGCGTCTTCGTTCCAGATAGCACCGAGCTATACAGCTACTGTGTCTGGCCTCTCATCCAGTAATCTGCTCTCAGTCAATTATCCCCCCGTGGTGTTTTTACAGACAATCATGTAATGTTTAACAACAGTTGTTAACCATTCGTACTTGTTTCTGTCTGTCTTTTCCAAACACGAACCTCTTATGCAGCCAAAACTTCTTGGTCCGTCAGAGTAAAGACTCGGCACTTACTTTGGAGTTGAGCTACACTTCAAAATAAAAGCCTCGGCTCTTTTGCGCTAGATTAAATTAAACGCTGCGCTGGAATTAAACGAATTTAAACGTCTAAATACAATAAAATTACATTACTTGTGCGGTCTAAATTTAATTAATCTATTTAAAACAATTATTTTAAAAAGTGCATATTATTAAATAGACCTTGACCGGTGTTCCCACAATACGCTGCTTTTGACACGTGTTTCTCTCTCAAAGATGGCAGCTTGCATGTATGTATAAAATGCACAGTGCTTTTAGAGCTCCTTCAGGTTTCATAGTGAAGAACACTGAATAACAAGGAGATTTGACAGCGCAGGTTTGTTCAGCCGATGTGAAGAAATATCAGAAATAACTTAGCATTTGCTTTGCATTTAATTGTCCTAAAAAAAAACAATCTTTGTTTTTTGAGTCTTGATATGTCCATTAGTTGACATAACAATTTATCTTTTAGAATGTTAAAATGTACATTCATATGTATAAGGGAATGAGTATATCTTGTGTATTTCGTGAAACTGTTCACATGTTTTCAATGGCCCTGCTGTGTGTGGAAATAACTTTAAAGTACAAAAATATTCCATGTAGTCTCTCAGTATGATGTCTTAAATCGATGTTTAATAATTTGTTGATGAATCTTTTCTTTTTTTTTTTAAGTGAATTATAGCATGTCGCAGAACACTGCTTAAACTCATTCTTGAAATTGAAGGTCTAATAATATAATGATTCTTTTGGCAGAGCAAAATGACAGATGTTACTGCTGACAAGAATGATCCAGCTGGTTCATTACCGAGCACAGACAATGAACCAGATGACCTGATGGAGGAGAAAAACGAAGAGAATCAGCCAGCAGCAACAGCAGAAGGAGAGGGTGCAGCCAGCGACGTGTACCGTTACATCAAAGGAGATCTCTTTACCTCCGAGATCTTTAAAGTTGAGATTCAAAACTTGCCCAAGTACATTGGTTTTAATGACTTGAAGAAGTTCCTCAACAAGCATGGGATCAATCCTCACAAAATCAAGCTGTTTAGCAGACAGATGTTTGCCTTTGTCACTTTTAAGAACCAGGAGGAGAGGGACAAGGCCATGAAGGCAGTGCACGGCATGCAATGGAAGGGTAAAGTGCTGAGTGTACGGCTGGCCAAGCCCAAAGCTGACCCCATCCTCAAGAAGAGGAAACAAGAGGAGGAAAACGAAGGTGGCCCGCCCGGTGCAAAACGTGCTGCGGGTTGCCAGGAGGTAGAAGAGGATGAGGAAGAGCCTCTCAATATCCAGATTGCCAATGCCGTGACACCCTTGTGGAACGTGCCTTATGAAGAACAGCTGAAGAGGAAAGAGAAAGAAGTTGAAGGTGTTCTCCAGAAACTGACCAGGTATTTTCTGATGGCTCTGGTGACATGCATATGCATGAATGGCTTCTTGATATTTCTTCAAAAATAGCAAAAATGGATAAATTGCATGATATTGTCACCCATATAGTTCATACATGAGCTTCTGGTGGTATAGCAAATTATGTTGGTCAGTGAATGTTTCCATCAATATAACTATCTTGATACTTGTTCTCAGGGAAATTGGCAACAACAACAAAGCCATGCTTCCCTGGCTGTTCGTTCAAAAAGAGAAACACAACAAAATGTGCTGCCCACTCGAGGCCATAAGACCATCACCTGTGCAGGTAAATCCACATACTTGCATACATTAATCTAACACATCACATATTTAACTAAATGCATTTCATAAACTATCATGGTATTACCACTGTACTCAGAATGAGAATTATTCAATGGCGTTCAGAAGGGTCGAATGTTATTTTCGGGGCTCAATTGCATAATCGTGTTATTTTTTTCCACACCTCTTGCACATTTAAATTAACGTCTATTAAAGACGATTAAAAAGGTTTCTGTGATATATTTGTAGTGTGCAAATCTATAATAAAGTAATGAATATAGTAGGCTACTTATGTTTTGCCGACAATATGGATCCTAAAAGACATAGCTCGAGCAGCTTATTTCATGTATTGTTGCCTATCTATGGTAGGTTACAGTGCCTATTTAGCGCATTCTGACTGATTTAATGTAACTTTTAAGGTTATTTAAAGATTATATACTTGTATGTTAAAAATAAATCATCCGTTTAACAAAATCTATGGTTGCAGAAATGGTATGATTGATTTGTCACTGTCCAATAAAGACCCTATACTTGCAGACAGAGTACAGGAATAAGTGCGAGTTTGTGATTGGAGTGGGAGCAGATGGAGAGGATAAGACTGTGGGCTTTCGTTTGGGTAAGTATAAAGGAGGATCCTGTGCAGTAGTGAGTCCATCAGAAACCACCCATGTGTCTGCTGAGGCCAAGAGGGTTGTGCAGGAGTTCCAGCAGTTCATCAGGTGAATGAATTAACTGTTGATTGTTTAATGTGCATCTAAATCTAACTATATTTATGGGCCTATCAGTGAAATTTGTTTTGAAAGGGTGTTTAAATTCCATGGACAAAATATATGTCTGTGTTATGCATTTCTGTTTATTAAGAGTTTTGTGTTATTCTGAACAGGACGACTCCATATGCGGTATACAGTCCAGAGACTTATGAGGGTCATTGGCGGCAACTGACCGTACGAACAAGCAGGATAAAGCAAACCATGGCCATTGTTTTCTTCAATCCACAGGTAGAAAGAGATTTATTCAGTGGTTATTTTTGTGTCCACTTTAGGCGTTATGCCTTTTACAACTATTAACAACTATTGTTACTGCTGAATGAATAAATATTGTTTTATTTTTTAACAATCTAGAAACTCCCAGAAGAAGAACTTGAGGAACTGAAACGAAACCTGCGTCAGTATTTTACAGAAGGAGAAGGAAAAGAAAGTTGCATCACATCTTTGTACTTTGTGAGAATGGGACAAAGGTAAGCCCCCCAATACTTAAGATGAATTTAATTTAGATTTTAGAGGACTTTACCTTCATTTATTAACTTGCATCAACCCAGGACATCTGCGGGTACAGAGGACCTGCCATGTGAACATGTGACCGGAGAAGAATGCATTCACGAAGAGCTTCTCGGATTAAAATTTCGCATTTCTCCTCACTCATTTTTCCAGGTGAACCTCCTGAAAATTTGACTGTATTTGTATAATTTCATGTGGATTAATACTACAATAGTTAAAAAGCATCAGACAACTCATGATGTTTGTGATTCAGAATATTAAGCACAGTATATTAAAATCAATCTTCATTTTAAATGTCCTGCATTAGTACTATTGAAAAGTTTACAATATCATCATGATTTTTTTTTTTTATACTGGCAGACAAACACACCTGCTGCCGAGGTTCTGTACTCTGCTGTGGGTGAATGGGCTCAATTGAACCAGGACAGCACTGTGCTGGATGTGTGCTGTGGGACAGGAACCATCGGCATCTCATTGGCAAAGGTATGGCTTTTGCTTCTAAGAATACACAAAGCTATGAGTCAACAGAAAACTGTTTCAGAACAAAAGTTATCTTTCTTGGAAATGGACAAAAAAAAAAATCTTGTTGTCATTAACAGAGGGTGAAGAAGGTGATTGGCATTGAATTGTGCCAGGAGGCAGTGGAAGATGCTAAGGCTAATGCTGAAGCTAACGGTAAGTCAGAGTGATATTATCTTTTTCTGTTGTTTTTCTCTATCCATCTCCCATGATCTACTCAGACTTCAGATGTACATTTTCAGGCTTGACCAATGTTGAATTCCACTGTGGAAAGGCTGAAGATGTGTTCCCCACTGTTCTTAATGCTGTGGTATCCCCCAACATCACGGCAATCGTTGATCCTCCGAGAGCAGGGCTACGTAAGTAAAGTACTCATATAGTACAGTGCACAACATAAATGAGTACACCCCCTTTGAACAAATACAAAAGATGTATTTTTTTATGATCACTAATACAATTCATGGAAAGATGGCAAAACTAAAATGTATTAAACACATACATAATAAAAACTGAGAAATATATATGTCATTAATAGCCATAAAATAAGTAAATTAGGCAATTGTGTTTAAATTAAGGATTGCAGAAATTAGTACACCCTAGATTCATGACAGCATTAATAAAGCATGAATGTAAGAGCTTTACTACCACTGAACTTTACTGTGGGAACCAGGCTCTTCTCAATGTACTCCTCCTCTAGCATCACCATAACATTTTGGATGCTGTTAGATCCAAAATGATTGATTTGGTCTCATGAGAGCAGAGTATTGATTCCCAGAATCTATATTTTGTAAATTTGGGCTTTGGAAATGGCTAACTGAATTTATTGTGCTTTGGCTACAGTAGGTAGTTCCAGTGAGAACAACAACCATACATGTCATTTCTGCAGGCTGCATCTTACTCTGTGAGATAAACGGTCACTCTTTTTTATAGCTTTTGCTGGCATTTGGTACTTGGTATTTCTCCTGCTCTTTATCTAGCAAATCCCTCATCACAAAATGAAAGCTTAAAATGAAGGCCTGATTATTTCAGGGGATAATGAATAATTTTGACATGCTTCTTTGGTAATTAAGCAGACTTGCTGGAACATATGTCTTCTTTTTCAGAAGTTTCAGAGGGGGTGTACTCATTTATGCTGTGCACTGTATCTCAATATTACTGCTTTTAACTTGTAGATGTGGTGTTTAAGTTCTGGCCAATGTTCTCTCTCTTACCAGATTCCAAAGTTATTCTAGCAATCAGAAGAGCCGAGCATTTGAAAAGACTCGTCTACGTCGCCTGCAATGCCAAAGCAGCTATGAACAATTTTATTGAGTAAGTCTATTTTAAATTTAAAGTCAACATGAAATGCATTTGCAACAAATTTTACTTCAATAATGTGAAACAGGATATTTAACAAGAAAAAATTCAGGGCAGTATGGAAGCTTGGATATTAACTCTATAGGCTAAAGCAATTATGAAAAAATGTCATTCCCCTCCCCCCTCAGAATTGGACTTTATAACTCAATTTCGAGTTTATATCCAATACTCACAATTGAGAGGAAATCAAAGTCAGAATTGTGACTTTCTTGCAATTGACTTTTTAACTTGCAGTTGCTATTTTATATCACACAATTCTGAGAAAAAAAGAATTCAGTTTTTTTTTTTGTTTTTTTTTATATATTCCGTGGCAGAAACAAGATTCCATAGGGCAGGGACATCAAATCCATCACAAATTTGATTGGATTGTGAAATACGGGTATTACAATGGAGGTGGTTTGAGTGGAAAAGTTGAAATATGAGAGGGATTTGTGACATAAGCCAAACTAACTTCCTTTTTGGCTTAAAACAAACCTTTTCCCCTAGCACAAGACCAAAAATTTGCATTATGAAAACTTAATTGTTTTTTTAGGTTGACTTTCCAATGACGGTATATCATGAAATGTTCCCATTCAACTTTATTACCTAGTGTGGAATCAGAGCCTAATCCATATGAATAAATATGTTTGTCTTAAAGTCTCTGTAGAGCTCCTTCTAACCGTGTGCGAGGAGCCCCCTTCCGTCCAGTGAGAGCTATGGCTGTTGACCTCTTCCCCCAGACCATGCACTGTGAAACCATCCTGTTGTTTGAAAGAGTGGACTACAGCTCCAATACTGCCAGTCAGACCACTGAGACTTGAAGCTCTGCTGTCCTTGCCATCTACCATGCTGGCAAAGCAGGAAGGGAGGGATTATTTCAAATGTTGTTGGTTTTTTTTTTTTCAGATTTTAACTAACTTGATAAAAGTGCTCAAACCATTACAGTGTTTTTGTATAGGTTTCCTTTTTCCTCTTTTGCTTGCATTAAAACAACCCAGTCAAAAATAGCACAAGACATCAGTTTCTGGTCATCAGTTTATTTGCATAAACAAATCACTGTATCAGCGATCATGTGTCACATTAAAAGAATTTTTTTTAGGCAGCTTTACTGGTCACTAAATCATCCCTTCAATGATAGCGCGTTAAAAAGCACGCATTTCTTCACATAACTAATACACACGTGGCAAGACTGACAGGACAAGTCGTACACTCCAGACTTTACTGGGAAAGCATATTCTCTAAGCACTCTTAGTATGGCAGCAGCCTTGTGCTCATGGAAAACAGGAAAAGTGCCTTCACAAACATTCAGAAGCACACAAACTAAAATACTAAGTTCAATGACAGTGCACTGCAGTTTTTAGTCGCAGTCCCAAGAAAACCTGATTCACTCATTGTGTTAAACAGACTTTGACCTTCCTGTCATATCTTAAGGCCAGAATATTTTTCTTTCTCCCCTAATAGTTTCAGGGAAGTGGTGGTTTTCTTCAAACAGGGACCATAATTTTATTCCAGCAGTTATTGCATCTTTTTTTCTTCTTTAATAATTCCATGTATGTTTAGATAGATATTATGAATAGCTATGCAGCAATATTCTATAAAAATGCATAAGACTTAAAGCTTTGGTTCACACTGCTCTTCAAGCTATTGAATACAACAACATGGTTTGATTTTCTTCGAGGTATGGAGTTACCACCTTTGTTTTTAGGTAAACTGCCTTCTGAAATAATGAATATAGTTCAAACTATAATACACTGTGATAAGATCTGAATAAAATTATCACAATCACTTCAGCAAAATGTCCACAAAACCATACAGAATTTAAGACAAATGCAAAAAAGCACATGCGTAGAAGGCATTTTCTCTAAAATATCAATGCATAAAGCAAGCGTCACTCCACAAATACATAACGTATAGCATCACAAATGCGGACTCAAGTGAGGCGTTTCCCTTTTGAAACACAAGGTACCATCAATGAAAGGAGTACAAACTAAGGCAACATTTACCATTTTTTTTCCTACTGAAGATTACCAACCAGTATCTAATGCAAGAGTTGGATTATATCAGAGCTTAAAAATGTAACCAAAAACGAGAAAAAAAAAAAAAAAAAGCATACACAAGCATCCTATCTCCCTGATGTCTTCCTCAACTAACTACAGTACCTCAAACACTTGTGCTTTCTCTGCAGTGCTTTCTGAACAAGTGGAGCATTGGTATGCATCACCCCTTAATTAAAACAAAAAGCTTGTTAAATTTCACACAATGAAATAGTTCCAACATTAGTGCATTTCTTAACAGCAGTTGGAAGGTAAGTGTGCATATGAAATGCTTTAGAAATACAACATTTAAATGCTTCACATGCCAATAAGAACTAGACATGGCCACTAAAGAAAATCCACACACTTTGTCATTATAAACTATTTTCCAGATAAAAGATCACGTGCACTGAATAAACAACTCTGCATGCCACAGAAGCTGACATCAAGGAACCAATCCTTGTAAAATGACAGACCTCTCTGTAAAATGCATCAGTAAAGAGTACTGAGATAGTCTGTCATGTGAAATCTGTAATTCGACAGTAAATATGAAATGAATTTGCCGTTTAAGAAGGGAAAAGCAACATTTTTATTAACATCTAAAAGCCACAAACTTAAAAGCATCTGTAATAGTTTACATAATATTTTTACGATTTCCATATAGGCATTATTGTCAACAGCCGTTATTTGTGCACTTTCAGGTGCAGAAGTGCATCTGGAGGTATTTAATGCTCATTCTACCTTCCCTGTGCCTGTATACAACTCTAACTGAACCCATTCATTCTGGGCAATAATTGGACTGGGAATAGAGCTCAAAAATATGATAAAAATGTAACTAGTATTGCCATTTTGCACTGCAAAGTAATGCATAAGTCAGTAATGGTGCGATGACCTTGTTATAGAACTATTACCATTGGTCAGTGCTATCTGCTATCAGATGCTGGATAAGGGTTTGCTAGACGTCAACAGTACAGAGAGGTTCACTGCCAGGTTGAGCAGACTCCATTATAGTCATCTTCGGCTTCTTTCTTGCCTCCTCCTGAAACAAATATAAAAAGACAAATTAGTATGCACTAGACAAGCTTTTTAGCGGTCACTTTACTGAATTTATTTTGGTCGACTGCGATACATCAACTCATCCGAACGAGATGTTTTTAATCTTTAGCCAACTTAATTTATCCAAAGTGCAAGATTTGGCTGCAAGAGGTCATATATTTGCAGCTGTACCCTTTCTCGAGCCAGTTTCATCATCTCCTCTCGTAGTTTATTGAGGATGTGGAGGTTTGGCTTGTTCTTTTTGGCATACTGCTGAAGCTCAATCACACTCTTATCCGAGTTCTCCTGAAGATGACAAGAATTCTACATTACAAGCATGAACTCATATGTAATATCTTACAGTGCAGAGTATGTTTTGACGAAAGATAGTGCTGACCTTTTTTACCATCTTGTTGCTTTCTCTGCCATACATGCGCAGCAGTGAGCCCCAGTTCTTCACGTGAGGATGAAGCATCTGGAGAATCTTCTGTGACGCCAGCTGCTTTCCAACCCTCTTATTTTTACCTGCAGTCAACAAGAGTAACAGTATTAGCTATGTGGCTTGTGAATAACCTGCAGAGTGGACCAATGCTTATTTCTTAAGTCAGCGCTGTGAAACGTTTTTACTTGAGTGCTCTAAATGAAAGTTCTTTTTAGGCATGGATACTCACACCAGCCGCGTACAGTGTGCTTCCCACATGTCATGACGTATTCACTCTTCTGGTTCTTTCCTGGAATCACCTCAAACTTGATGCTCGTGTCACCCATGCCATGGTTTCTATGGAACAGACAGTAACAGATTTACAATTGCTTTTTAATCAGACATGATGACATTTCAAGGACCCACAGGCTGTCTGGTTGTATTAACAGATGTGCTTCTAGTAATATTAAATGTGTAATCAAATGAGAAACTATATTATAACATACCTCTTAAGGCACTCATGAAGGATCTGATATGGTGAGAGTAAACCTGCTTTGTTTGTCAGCTCGTACACCCTTGAATCTTCAATACTGATATGATTAAAATACTGTGGGATGGGAGAAGGAAATAAACAGCCTTAAGTACCATGAAGTAAAGAACTCTGAACAAAGATAAAATGTCTTCATTCAGAAAGAAGAGCAGTACCTCCAGTTCATCTCCCTCTATGGGCTTCTCCTCAGACGTCTGCTTTACAAAGTCAGGAATGAGGATCTCCAGTGTTGCTCGAGCTGTCAACAGTATGAATAAATTAGTTCTCCAGTGTTTAAAAGTAATCTAGTCATAAAGCAAATGTATTCTTGCTATAGACTAAAAGTTAAAGACTCAAATGAAGAGAAGGGAGAAGGTACCAGCTTTATTCTTGGCGAGTTTTTTACTACTTGCTGTTCCTGTGCCATATGTAACACCATCTATAATGACTGATGCTCCGAAGGGTTCACTTGGGTTTTCTGTGTAAAAAAAACAAACAAAAAAACAAAAAAACTACATTAAGACCTTTATATTTGGAGAAAAAAAAAAAAAAAAAAACATTGGCATAATGTCAAGCCTAAAATTTCATCAACCAAACTGTTCGGCATGGCCTTAAAGGGTTAGTTCTTAAATTTAATTTCTGTCATTAAACGTGCCCTCGAATGAAAAATTTAATTTATCTTGGCATAGTTAAATAACAAGAGTTCAGTACATGGAAATGACATACAGTGAGTCTCAAACACCATTGTTTTCTCCTCCTTATATAAATCTCATTTGTTTAAAAGACCTCCGAAGAACAGGCGAATCTCAACATAATACAGACTGTTACAGTCGAGGTGTACGCCCCCAATATTTGCATATGCCAGCCCATGTTCCCAACATTATAAAAGGCATTAGACAAGGGCAGCCAGTTAACGTCTGGATGCACTGTTCAAGGCAAGCGCGAGCTCCGTGGCCGTGGAGCATGAGAACTAAAGGGCCAGTAGCCCTGAATCGGTTCATTTATAATGATGCCCCAAAATAGGCGGTTAAAAAAATGATCTAAAAAAAAATCTATGGGGTATTTTGAGCTGAAACTTCAGACACATTCAGGGGACACGTTAGACTTATATTACATCTTTTTAAAAAAAAATTCTAGGGCACCTTTAAGTACTCACCCTCATGTTGTCCTAAACCCGTAAAACCTTTGTTCATCTTTGGAACACAAATTAAGATATTTTTGATTAACTCCAAGTGTTTCTGAACCACACATAGGCAGCAACATCATACCTTTTGAGGTCCAGAAAGGTAGTAAAGACATTGTTAAAATAGTCAACGTGACTACAGTGGTTCAACCTTAATTTCATGAAAAATATCTTAATTTGTGTTCCAAAGATGAACAAAGGTCTTACGGGTGTGGAATGACATGAGGGTGAGTAATTAATGACAGTAATTTCATTTTTGTGTGAACTAAACCTTTAAGCAGTTTTACTACTTTTAAAACAGCATTATGACAATTTAAGTACAATGATAAAATCATAACTCATTTTCTGCCAAATGATAGTTCGTTAGCATAACTGCAAAATATACATTTACATTCAATCATTTAGCAGACGCTTTTATCCAAAGCGACTTACAAATGAGGAGAGCAATAGAAGCAATAAATCCAATAATATGGCAGCAATATGCAAGTGCTGTGACTAGTCCCAGTTAGTCTAGTGAAGTGTTATACTGCAGAAATGCAGACTTGCCATACTAATAAATTTAACTCATGCTTACTATTGGCTTTTTTTTTCTCTCTTTTTTTTTTTTAATTTTAGCTTTATGCATTTTTCTACTTACCACATTCAAAAAAGTTGTAAACTGGTCGCACTTTGAGTACTCTTTGCATATACTCGTGTAAAATGCACACTTCTGACTTCCCATTGGGGTTGATGACAAACTCTGAAACAAACATGGTCAGTCTTGTTAAAGCACCACATTATGTGCTATGTGTCAATTCATAAATGTGCAAACTCCCAGACAGGTACCTTTCTTTGTGGGAGCGTCTTGTACAGACAGTGTGATAAGTTTCTGATTGGCAGGTAGAATGGGCCTCTCAGACTCAGCCTGTTTCCTCTTCATGTCCCTGTTGAACTGTCTGCGCTCGGCCCATGTGCGAAACTTCTTCACTGTCACTTGCTCAAAATCAAAGCACTTCTCTAGGTAGCCTCTAAACTCCTCAATTTCTGGGATAGAAATCACAAGAAGATAGGGCTTACAAACCTTGTGTATACCGATTAATGATGCACAAGAGAGAATAAAACCATCTCCTCTTACCAATAGACTCATCTTTGCAGACCTCCACCTTGGCTTTGACCTGGCCCAGCGCTCCCTGTGCAGTATCACTGGCTTGGCTCTCCTTCCCCTCTAAAGATCCTCCTGGCTCTATGATGTCAAGATCTGGATCTTCTGATGTTGATCTGCCGGTCAGCTCTTCTGTGGCAGTAGAGTCAGGCTCATCAGCTCTCTCTGATGAGACGCCCTCCTCCCCAGATTTCACTGGAGACACCTCTGCTGTGGGAGTCACCTCTCCATTGTGTTCCCTTTCTTCTTGTTCCTTCATTTTCTTGTAGTGCAAGCAGGGAATGCTACTGGTTGGTGGGTCATGTTTCTGGGTGCAAGAGAATGCAAAGATCAATTCAACTTGTAAGTAGAAAAAAATGCCAAAATACTATCAAGAAAGTCTTGGATGACTTGAACCATTTACCCTAATGCTTCCAGTTCCAAGGAAGTAAGGTCTAGACCAGGTCACAACTCTGGTTTCCCGGTGGAGGTAGACTGGAATGCCAGAGTTATGGAATGTCATGATCCACCCATCGGGTAAAGGCTCAGTTGGCGGACGACCACGATCTTAAAATACATTAAAATAAATAAATAAATAAATAATAATAAAAAAATAAAAAAAAATCAATAAATTAAATAATATTAATGTCCATCAATAATAATAAACTAGTCACACAGAATCCGATGTAGGTTTCGGTTCTGAATTAGCATTACTGTCACTAACAAAAACTAAAATAAACATTTGTTAACTAAAACAACAACCAGTGTAACTGAAAAATAAAATACATTTACATGATGCCAAAAATGACTAAAATAAAAACATAACCACAAATTACTTTGTCTGATGCAGAATATACACTACCATTTAAAGAAATTAATACTCTTATTCAACAAGAATGCATTAATTGCTTAGAATTTATAAAAAACACTTTTACATTTTTTTTTTTTTTATACAAAAGATTTTCCATTTCAAATAAATGCTGATCTTTTGAACCAAAGAATCCAGAATTGAAAAATATGTATCAGTTTCCAAAAAATAAATAAATATTAAGCAGCATAACCATTTTCAACATAAGAAAATTCAGCTTTTGTTGCCACAGGAATCAATTACATCTCAATATAAATGCAAATAGAAAAGAGTTCTTTTAAATTGTAATACTTACAAATATTACTGTTCAATGTATTCAAATAAATGCTAATTTGGTGAGCATGAAAGACTTTTTAAAAATATTTAATATTTTTAAGAAGCCTTTAAAAATATGTATAATACCGACCTGAAATTTTTGAACAGTATGCATTGTAAAGGTTTTACATTTTATAGCCCATTAAAACAGCACAAGATAACACTATTGATAACTACATGGGCCTGAAAAACTGAATGCAGCCATTTAAATGATAATCAGTAAAATAAATAAATTATATATATACACACACACACATTCAGCACAAAAAATAAATAAAAAAAATAAAACAAACTACATTCTTAAAAAGAAGATCCATCACCTTTGCTTAGTTATGTAAAGTTTTAAAGACATTTTAAAGTAATGCAGTCTAACATTTTAACAAAGTAGCAACAGTGTTTTTGACTAGATGGCTCACTCTTAAGAACGGTCTTAATTTTGGTCATCATGGGCTGAACTCCAGCCTCCCCATCTGAATGGTGATCACTGTCTCCAGCGTACTTGTCTTCAGCCAGACGCCTCTTCTTGGGCATGGGCATGCCTTCCTCCAGCAGGGCATCTACATCATTGTCAAAGTCCTCCTGGAAGAGTAGGTGTGTGAGAAACTGGCAGCCACTGACATGTCATCGACTAAACGTACATTGAAAAGCAGATTTGAATCAAGCCCACTTTGTGAGCTGTAATTCAAATGTTCTTCAAATGGACCACCTTGTTACACTGCAGGATCCTTCTTGATGAATGAAAGACACGTGCTCTATTTGTGGTAGATGCACATTTTGAATGATGGGCATTTAGATGACAATAATTAACCTACATTACAATGTAATGTTTCTATTGGAACGTAAAGCAAATGAACAAAATCAAAAAGGTCACGTTGAGACCATGCATTTTACCTCATAGGAGTAATTCAGATCCTCCTCGTGCGCTTGCTCCTGCTGAACTATCATCTGAGACATGAAACCACTCGGCTCTCCATCTTCCACTTCCAGGAAGTTTTCGCTGAAATCTTCCAGGTCGTCCAGCACGGCAAACTCAACCTTGTTCTCCTGCTCTGTCTCCAGCTCTTCGCTGTTTCTAGCTAAACCTAAGGAACCGCTGCTCATGGCTGAGCTGCCCAGCACACTTCTCTGCTTAAAAGAATCATGCAATTCGCCATTCAGGCCCTCTAGGCTCTGATCTTCATTGCTAACCTGTCCCAAACCAGTGTACAACACCTTCCTATCTTTGCTCTTGCTGCTGTCAGAGAAACTGACACTGATCTTTACATCTTTGAGGAGTTTTAGATCAGGTAAGAACTTGGTAACTGGGGGAGCGTGGCGAGCGGTTCTAGGGCACTTGGCCATGGGGTCAGGATTATCTGACAGGCGGCTACTAATGGACAGTGTGCGCTTGTTGAGAAGGAGCTGTTCGTCCCTGTCCACTGCTGGGGTGTGTTGGTGTCCATCACCACCAGAGCTAACGTCCATTTCCTCTGCGTCACTGGACGTTTGCAGGGGAGGTGGTGGAGGTGCTTTACTGAAATCATTCCCCGCCAATACTGCATCTGGTGGCTCCAATGGGAGGGGAGGTAAAAACTCATTCACATCCATGTTAAATTTCTTAAAAAGAGCTATATATTCAAAATTCTGCGAGAACGCTATTGGGAAGGGATCTGTCTAATTTGGCTAAAAAAAATTGCAGCCCTAATACATGCATGAATACAATTCACAGCTCAAGACACCTATTTAATAATATTCATGTGCATGGTTGAATATGCTAAGCTGACTACATTGTTCTTTTCATTAATGTAGACAGCTTTTTACAATTCACTGTCTCAATTATTGGAAATCACAATGCATTCAGCTTAAAAGTTGACCACATCTAAACACTGTCCATCCTGGGAAGCCAGATCTTCTGCCAGTACTAAAAGAAAGAGAAAAAGAAAGATCAAGAGGAATTCAAATGGCACCATGAAAACTTGGAATGGATCTAGATTGCAAAACTTCTCAGATGCATCTTTAATATACATTTAGCTTATGATGACGCACGCCACAGAGAGCAATATTAACACTATCGATTAAATGTGCAGTTTGCATATCGCGATGGAAATTATTGTGTTGTTGCTAAATAAAATGCTCAGCAAATAAACACTGTATCTGCACAGTAACCAAACCATAAGCCTAAAGGCCTTTGCTAATTGGTCGGCTAGGAATAACTAAAAGCAATATGGTTACATTTTACCAAACATATATGTACATATATTTTAAAAAATCGCATCATTGGGTGACAGAACATTTATCTGCGCGCTTTTTGTTTGGATCTACAGAAACCGATGTATGCTTCGATTAGTTGGTCCGTGTTAGCCAGCAAGGAGCCGTGTGCGGCAACCAAACCTTTTCAGCTGAACCGAGCGTCAATCTGCCAAATGTCGACAGGAGTAAATATCAGCGAGGTTTCTACACACTGTTCTCTTATACTCACCTAACTACACAGATGCTCTACTGAAAACCGCATACACTCAAAGGCTTTCTCCGTTTATTGGTTTCAGATGGCCGTCTCCTCTCTCCGCCATCTTCACTGCAGAGCGGCATCAGGGGATCTGAACACGCCTCTCAACCGGTGCCAACGTGCATGTGATTGGACCGACGTGATCAGTTTTTTCCCCCTGAAACGTGCTTCAGATGCTCCTAAATTGCAGTTTAAGAGGATTTGAAGCAATATATTTGTTTCTTTGCTTGGTGAAATAAAATACTACACCGCAACATGAGCATTGGCACATAAATGACACATTTACAAAGTTAGACATGTAACAGTGAGAGCAACTTCAGGCAGTTTGTTTTAGTGTTTGATCAGTGGTGTACAGTTATATTATTAAAAGACGCATATTTAGTGGATATGGCTATAAAGTTTCCGTGCTAAATGCAGAAGGCATTATAGGATTAGTTCACTTTCAAATTAAAATTTCCTGATAATTTACTCACCCCCATGTCATCCAAGATGTTCATGTCTTTCTTTCTTTCTTTCTTTCTTTCTTTCTTTCTTTCTTTCTTTCTTTCTTTCTTTCTTCAGTCGAAAAGAAATTAAGGTTTTTGATTAAAACATTCCAGGATTTTTCTCCATATAGTGGACTTCAATGGCCTCCAAACAGTTGAAGGTCAAAATTAGTTTCACTGCAGCTTCAAAATGTTCTACACGATCCCTGACAAGGAATAAGGGTCTTATCTAGAGAAACCATCACTCATTTTCTTAAAAAAATAAATAATGCATGAATAAATAAATAAAGCAATAAATGATCATCTTGAACTAGCTCTCTTCTTCTCTATTAGAATTCCAGCAGTGTAGACACTGTTAAGTGTATTACTGCCCTCCACAGGTCAAAGTTTGAACTAATTGTTATATACTTGCACTAGCATATTGTATATGACAATTTAATTCAAATAGTGTTGTCAAAGTACCGACTTCGGTACCTATCGGTACTGAAATTTTAAAAACGTGACGCTTTGAGCGCTGTTGAGCGGATTCATAAACATCTCTGATTGGCCATTGTGTTGACGCGCTCATCGGATATGCCTGTGATTGGCTACAATGATCAGCGCGAGGGAGCATTTGAAAGCACACGGAAGTGTTTGAATTTGAAAGCGTTTTGAAAGTGGGAGCGCGAGCGATTGAAAGCAGGCGTCTAACAGTGGACCGACCCGCGATAGACGCCTGCTTTCAAACGCTCCCGTGTGTATCTGTGTAAGCGCTTAGTGAAGAGATTAATTGATGACTATTTACAACGTTTTTACAGCATTGATCATTGAAGCCTTTCACAGACATATCCGATGAGCCGTGAAAACAACGGCCAATCAGAGATGTTTAAGAATCCGCACAAAAGCGCTCAAAGCGTCACGTTTTTAAAATTTCAGTACCGGCTAGGTACCGAAGTCGGTACTTTTGACAACACTAAATTCAATCTTTGAAGTGAGGAGGAGGGCAGTAATACACTTAGCAGTGTCTACACTGCTGGAATTCAAATAGAGAAGAAGAAGAAGAAGAGAGCTAGTTCAAGATGATCATTTATTGTTAAAACTTATATAATTTTTTATTTATTTATTTTTTGAGCGATGGTTTCTCTAGATAAGACCCTTATTTCTCACTTGGGATCGCTGTAAACTGTAATTTTGTCCTTCAACCGAGAAAAATCCTGGAATGTTTTCATCAAAAATCTTAATTTCTTTTTTCTTTTCGACTGAAGAAAGAAAGAAAGCCATGAAGATCTTGGATGACATGGGGGTGAGTAAATTATCAGGAAATTTTAATTTGAAAGTGAACTAATCCTTTAAACTCGGCTAGATATGTGTAATTCGTGAATAAAACATGCTTTTGAGTCAAATATTTTCAATGAATCGGTTGACTTGGAGACAGTCGCTGTTTATCAGTCCTCGAATGTCTACCTCTATCTTATAGTTTTTAAAACCATTTTTGCTCTGATGTGGAAATACAGAGATATATAAGGGTCACCAAATCCAACAAGGCAACACAACAAGTTATCAAAATCTGTTACCGACCTCCTCTGTTTCACACAGAATGTTTTTAATGTTGTTACCCAATTATTCTTGTGATGTCTAGCTTCCACTGTTTTATGAATTTCTTTCTTCTACTGAACACAAAAAGAAGAAGAATTTACCAAACAGTTGATGGGCCTCATTGAATGTTTTTTTTTTTTTTTCTCTCTCCATACTATGGAAATCAGTGAGGCCCATCAAATGTTTGGTTACCCATATTGTTCAAAATATCTTCTTTTGTGTTCAGCAGAAGAAAGAAATTTATACGGGTTTGGAATAACTTGACAGTGACTAAATGACAGAATTTTTGGGTGAACCATCCCTTTAAAAGTATAAAAATTTATCAGATTTACTAAATGACTTCAATTTTTTTTAAGCAGAATTAACCCTGGAACAAATTAAATTGAGACAGATGAAATCGCAATAAATATCTTTATAAATCAGTGTACATATCATGTACTTTACTGGAACGTTTGGCCACGTCGGAATGTCATACTATAAACGAATCAGTGAAACGAAAGAACCGATTCGCGGAAATGAGTCACGGAGTCGGCGGGTGATCTGATAGGGGGCAGTAATCGGCCTCTTTCTCCAAGAACAGCAGAAGCTGAAGAGGAACGCTTGCAACGTCATGGTGATGACGTTTCATGAGTAACGTCAGAGGAAGTTATTCCAGTAAATTCGCGTTAACTAACAAGTTAAAACCTTAGGGGCTTTATCCATTCCAACGTTAAAAACAGAGCAGTTTTTAATCAAAGCGTCAACCGTTTCCCACCAGCACGATGATGATGATGGACGAGGATCAGCCCAGGACATTGTAAGTGCTGCTGTAGTTTACTCGGCCGCTTTGCGAAACCAAACTCGTGTTTAAACACGTTCATTAAAGCGGCGCACAGGTCGCAAGCACAGCACGCCAACATTCACATAATATGCTCAAAAGCACGAGTCCGTTAATTACTCTGTTATATATTAAGTGTAATATGAACGTCCATGCTTTCAGTGTCTGCATCACAAGCCGGCTAGACAAACACAAAACTGGGGCAGCGGAACCGAGCCTGATAGAGGTGTCGGTTATGAATATACTGTTTGCTGTAGCCCTGTTTCAATTTATCCACTTATATCTACATGGATGAACTAATCTGTCCGCATTGTGAGTAATTACAGTGCAGAAGAGGCTTTTGCTAACACACAAGTTCCGTTGGTAGCGCTAGGCTTCCGTTACCCAAAGAGCTAACTACTAAAAAAGCGCTTAAATGTTATTATATGCCCCACAGGGCCTTTATCAGACTTTTCTTTGGTGTGTAAACTTGCATTAGAAAGACGGCATATGTACTTTGTGTGGTTTCTCTCATATATAGCTGCTGTTGGATCACATTAGCTGTTCGCTCTCGTGCGCTGAAAACGTGGCAGAAATGAAACCCCGCGGAATGTGCTGCTGGCGTGAGAGATGGAGGAAAAACGCAACGTTTTGACCGTGATTCTCAGTTTGCTGTGCTCTCCTGTGTTTTTAGGTATGTCGGGAACCTCTCCAGGGACGTGACGGAGGCCCTCATCCTGCAAGTGTTCTCCCAGATCGGACCCTGCAAAAGCTGTAAAATGATAATTGATGTGAGTTGAAAGAGCATCTGAAATCCACGGCTACCACTGTCATGGAAAATGGGGAAATATTTGTTTTAAATGGCGCTTTTCAGCTCTGGAAAAGTAATACAAGTTGGTATAATCTTAAGCAATTCTGTAGTAATGCACTTTTTTTAACTATTTTCAGGTCTAGCTGTTGCTTTTTTGCTCTTAGATTGTTCATTTTGAATTGA
Source organism: Chanodichthys erythropterus (assembly GCF_024489055.1). Taxonomy (NCBI): domain Eukaryota; kingdom Metazoa; phylum Chordata; class Actinopteri; order Cypriniformes; family Xenocyprididae; genus Chanodichthys; species Chanodichthys erythropterus. Next base: position 34,042,299 of record NC_090233.1, read on the forward strand.
TAAATCGGTTCACAAAATGGTCTATACATGATTTAACAGTGGATCGATCTGCATCAAAATGATATTTAAAGATCCCTTTCAATTAATTTGTGGTTCGTGAATAAGTCATGGAAATTCACTGATCAAAGGAGTGGGAACCTTGGAAACCTGTAACTTAACTAAGATCAGTGTTTGACTTGGTTCATTTGGTCTTTTTTAGACGGCCGGAAATGATCCATACTGCTTTGTGGAGTTCTATGAGAACAGACACGCTGCAGCAGCTCTGGCTGCCATGAACGGCAGGAAGATCTTAGGAAAGGTAAGATATCTCAAATACATCCACAAAAGTAAACTTGATATGGTTTGAAATGAAGCTTCACCCCTCAAATGTGGTGTCAGAGCTACGGCAATGCTATTCACTTTTAACTTGTGCATCAAATCTGTTTTTTTAAATGTCTTCATTTCACCAACTATCTACAATATGCAAATCACAATGATCAAGGATTTATTGACATTTTAAAGACTTTTGGTCAGTTTGGACCAGGCCAAATAACAAAGAGTTGAAGAAATGTTGGAAGCTGCATATCCGAAAGTGCATAGAAGTCAAGGCAAATTCTAGTCATGTGTTCATTGTACATGCTCAAAAAGTTGGGCTTATGGCTTTGTTAACATGGTAATATATATTTTACTATAGCTGAGAATATTATGGCTGTATTGGTAGTTTTAAGCAAAAATATTTTCCCACAAAGTCCTTGCAACAAACCAAAACCCTTCATTTGTCCAATGGAGAGGCTCATTACTCTGTCATGTTCTAAACTTTACAAAGCATGTGAGATCTTTTTGTTTTTGAGTCATCTTTTGGGTACAGGTTGATCATTTTAATTTTTGTTCCCCACTTCATGTCTGTTAATACCTTTTATCTTCATCTACACCTGTACCAGGCCTTCAAATTTAGCAAAGCCTTGGCAAAATATATTCAGTGCAAATATTTTATCCTCAACAGGTATTGAAGGACCTTTTGAAGATTAATACAAGTTGATAATATCACTCTGTTGTAAGTCTCTTGCTATTTAGACTCTTTCTATGTAGAAAATAATTCCAGAGGCTGTTTTTTTTTTTTTTTTTAATAGTCCCTTTTTCTTTGAGCTTGAGTGATCATCAGGGTTTTTATTTTTTGTCAGATAATTTCTTCAGCAATTTGGAGGCTCACCATACTGTGCGGCTAAGTAAGATGAAGGTGATGTTATGCTGAAGTTTGTCTTACTCTTCCCGGTCTCTACTCTGCTTTCTCTCGTAGGATATGAAGGTTAACTGGGCCTCAATGCCAAGCAGTCAGAAGAAAGACACAAGCAGTAAGTGTCCTCTTTAGGAGACTGTTTAATTTGACTTTTGAATATTGCTAATGGATACATGTGCATGTCATTGAGTTGTATTGGCAAAGAGAATGTGTGGTCAAACTGTAAAGCATGAATTCTTTATCTTTGACTGACTTGTTTCCCCTCAAACCATTATTGTAGATCATTTCCACGTCTTTGTCGGTGACCTGAGCCCAGAAATCTCAACAGATGATGTCAGAGCAGCCTTTGCTCCGTTTGGAAAGATATCGTAAGGGGAATAATAATGATGTGTAATTTGATTTAAGTGTTATTTAAAACAGTGGTTCCCAACCATGTTCCTGGAGGCCCTTCAACACTAGATATTTTGTATCTCTCCTTTGTCTGACACCCATTTCAGGTCTTTGAATCTCTACTAATGAGCTGATGATCTGAATCAGGTGTGTTTGATAAAGTAGACATGGAAAACATGCAGTGTTGAGGGACCTCTAGGAATGTGCTTGGGAACCACTGATTTAAAACTCATTGGAGCTGGATTGTCTTAACATTCGGATTCTTCATGTGTTTGGTGCAGTGACGCCCGTGTGGTGAAAGACCTGGCCACAGGCAAATCTAAAGGATATGGTTTCATCTCCTTCATTAATAAATGGGTAAGAGTTTAAGGTATTTGTTAACCTCGGGCTTGATGTCACTTTGTTCACTTTTCTTTACACTTACTATATAGACTACTGTCTAAAAATGTTAATAATGTTAACAAATTATACATCATCTGGAAGGTTTAGGTGTTTGGTGTCAATATACAGTCTCTGTATTACTATATAGATGCTCCAGCAACAGTAATAAGGGGCTTTCACACCGAATTGTTCTAGGAACTAGCCACTAGAATAGTTCCCCTGGAACTAATTTCTCCCCCGGGCCATGTTCCTGGTTGCATTTGCACCGGAAATAAGAACTGTGAAGCGGCCAACAATGGCATCTTTAAGTGCGGCATTTACAAATGCTACAAACCGGTGGATGAAGAATGCCATGATCAGAGCTGTTTTTTGTGTGTTTTTTGATAACTGAGATGGAATGTAAACGCATAATTTACATGACTGAAGGAGCAAAAAGTGGGGCTAAGAGAAGAAATCTTTTATGACGACTTTCAGTATTACATATCATTGAGGCTGAGAAAATCACTGTTTTCCATGTTCATGAAGTAAATACTTTTTACATGGCTTTTTAAAAATACCGGGTGCCGGTTTTTGACATGCGTTTGACCAATCAACGTACACTCACATCACTGATAGCTCCTATAGTGCTGGATTAGACCCTCCTCTGAGGTAGGAGCTAATTTAGTTCCCCCAAAAGGAGTTCCTAGAACTTAAATTGTTCCTAGTTCCTGTGGCGCGAACGCGGGAAAATCCAGGTACTTCAGACAATAGTTCTTGGAACAATGAAAAAGTTCCTCTGGTGCAAAATCCCCTATATAGTAATTTGCGTTGGGAGTACAAATGATATTCAAAATCAAAACGGGACTTCATACCTGTAATGAAATAGCGAACTCGAGATGAATCATGTCTGTCGCACTTGGGTAAAATGTCCATGATAAGCCTCCTTTGGAAAACATCCCACAGTACTTTGTCCACAAAAGCATGAAATATGTGAAATAGTGATATATTATACATTGTTTACGTCAGATTTCCCTTGAACAATATGCCCTTCATCGTTCAAGAAATTATGCAGTCTGAGGACCCTTTATGTAAAACTGTATATGATCCATCAAGATTTTACCACAATGCGAAGATGATTCTAACAATGCACTTGATGTTTATCTTCCGCATGTGTAAATAGAGGTGTTTTATGATTATGGACGGATGGCTGTCTTGACCATTCAGCTGCGAGCTCACAATTGACATGCACCTGTCACTTTGTTTTTCTTCCGCATCCAGACTGCCTTATTGTAATCCTCATTGCTGTTATTGTGGATCCTCATCACTCAAAAACATGTTTTTTGTTGTTTTTTCCCCTAATGAGGACGTGTTAGAGAAGTGAGCAAAGTGAGCGAAATCGTATCGATGGTCAGTTATGTGTGAGCGGATACAAACACCAGTGGAATGTCTATGTATTAAAACAAAGGTCCAAAAGTTTTTAGCAGACTGAATGATGGAATGTCATTAAGGCAGCAGACCACAATGACATGCCATTTGTGTATGTATGGAGACAAAAGATTGTTTTTGGAGGCAGATCGCTGTCTGAATCAGCCATTAATTAGCTTCTTTTTATGTAGCAATTTAATGTATGAAGTAGGGATGCTAATGATTAAAATCTTATCAACAATTATTCAATCTTTGAATAATTTATAGAAAAAATTGATGGTCAATTAAGCAAGGTCATTGTTTTGAGGTGCATGTGGCTCATGTGCAAAAATGAAGTGAGCGTGCCGTGGTTACGTATTCTAAATGTATTAATGTCTTCAAGCCGTGGAATGGATTAGATGGGCTAGCCAAAACAGAATTAACCAAGGGTCCAAAAAAAACCCCAAACAAGTTATTTTACTGATCATAAGAACTACTTGCTTGTGTAAACGCCACCATAAAAGTACATAGAATAAACAAGTAGTAATAAGAGCCTGGTTAATGAGTTAATTGTCAGCAAATTTAAAAGCACTTGTTAAGTGATGGTCATATTCCCTATATACACTGTAAGGCCAAGCTTCTAAGCTTTAAAACTACACCTATTTTGTGTTTAAGAGTTAAAGTAACATAATAACTTGGTAGCACCCCCGCTTCAGATTTAAGAGGTTATGGTTGACTATTAATTGATCATTGTTTTAAACATTCCTATCCTAGTATATAAAGAGACAAAAGAGGAGGCTGATTGCTCTGTGAATGACTGGCAAACAACTTAGTTTCCATGTATATGGGATACACGGAAACTATTGTAAATAGGTTTTGTGTGAATTGATAACACCTAAACTTGTGTGCATTGTTTGACATTCAAATGAAATTTCCTAAAAGACAGGTTTAGTACATATTGTGTATGTAAAAGTAACTGGAATATCTTTCTCTAGCCCTGAAATCATTTTGGTACCAAAGACACTTTGGAGCTCCAAGTGGCTGTTTTTAGAAAATGCACTAGTCAGAGTAAAAACCTTGCAGGAACCCCTTTTTTGTTATATCACCCTCAAACTTGAAACATAACTTCTTTAGACTTGTGGCTTTGATACCAGTGTTACTAGGTGTCACAGCCATGTTTATTATTATTATTATTATTATTATTTATATTTTTTAATGCTAAAAATGTTATGCAAAAAGCTTCAGCTTCTCAAACTTTATTTTTTAACATTAATTTTGAAATTTTATAAATAAAGCTCAAATTGTCTTCTTTCAGAATATACCACAACTATGCATATTCCAAAGGGTTCAGAAAAGACAACCATTTGAGTTCAAGTATGTCATTTTTGTGGTGGGGGGAGGGGGGTGCAGTTCAAGAGGTTCAGTGCCAAAGATATTCTCAGTTCCAACAGGTTTATATAAGTGTAAATTTTTGTGTCTTTATGGCTTTTATTGTTTTTCATCAGTTTGATTGATTGGTTTTGTTGCAACTTATAGGATGCAGAAAGTGCCATTCAGCAAATGAATGGCCAATGGCTGGGAGGAAGACAGATCAGAACAAACTGGGCCACAAGGAAGCCATCAGCTCCCAAATCAAACAATGAAGGTAAATCAGTTAAACTATTTGACTTTCTTTCTTTTTTTTTTTTTTTAAATTCTGTAATTTCTTGCCTTTTAATGTTTTATTATGTGAACCACCAATTATGGATTTAGGTTGTTTTATTTATTTATAATTATGCATCATAATGTCTGTTATACTACTCTAAAATGTTCTCTTTTTTTTTTTTTTAAGCGTCCAGCAGCAAACACTTGTCCTATGAGGAGGTTCTGAACCAGTCAAGTCCTAGTAACTGCACTGTGTATTGTGGTGGCATTGCTTCTGGCCTTTCAGGTTTGTACAGATGTATAAATGTTGTAAATTTGCATATATTGTGAAAGTGTTTTTTTTGTTTGTTTGTTTGTTTGTTTGTTTGTTTGTTTGTTTGTTTGTTTGTTTTTTGTGATCTTTTAAAACTGTCAAATTTTTAAAGTTTTGCACACTGTTTCAGTGAAAGAATAAATGTCATTTAATTAAATTAAAAGTTCTACATGCAGAGCTAGATTTTTTTATATATATGTGTGTATATATATATATTAAAATATTAGGGCTGTCAATCGATTAAAAATTTTAATCTAATTACATACGCTGTGATTAATTAACCTAAATTAATCTCATACATAATTTTTGCTGTGAAAGTATGAAATATTTCAATTCAGATGAATCAAGGCAGGGTTTTTCCTGGGTCAAAAATGCTCTTTGGTGGTGACGGACATGGTCATCCACACAAACAGTAAAAAGTTCCCTACCCACATGATCTGCGAGCCTAATACTGAAAAAGTACCAGTCACTCTCACTGTAATTCTTTCTTGCCCTCTTTGCAAAAAAATAAAAATAAAAAAATAAAAGTAATTTTATAGCTTTGTAAGAGAAGATGCTTTTTTGCTAAACCTGAAAAGTATTAAAAAGTAGCATTTAGAAGTTATATTAGCTAATAATATAATTTTCTACCATATACAATTGAATGCACCTAGCTAACAACAACTTGCTTTGTTCTGGTTTCACATCACTCCAGTCTAAACTAACTGATTTTATAGGTAGGCCTAATTTACTACACATTGTCATTTAAATAACCTCTAAATATTGTGGATTATTAAGGCTAATTTTACTAACCACTCTTGTTAAATGGGGTAAGCACACTTGTTCTCATTTCAGAGTTGTTCAAGTAAGGATGTGTGGACACATCAGTTGTTGTCATGATTCATTAAAATGAATCTGTTCAAATGAGTCATTGGGTCGCGAATTGGACATTAGTGGACGTTGACGCGTTGCGTGCGAATCGCAACTGTTATTAGGACATCGCAAAAGATTTGTCAACACGGAAAACACTTCACCACTGGATAGGATTTTCTTTTTGTTTACTGAAAGTGTGGTTTATGTCAGCTGCACGTGCAGGGCGCCTGTCAGAGAAGATGAGGTGACGTTCTTTTGAGCACTATTCACACCATTCACACCCAGCGGTTATTCAGGAAAAACATTCTCCGAATGCGCCTCGTGAAACGGATTCGGTCTTTTTTTTTTAACGCGTTATTTTTTCTCAGATTAATTAATCGAAATCAGTTATTTTGACAGCCCTATATATATATATATATATATATATATATATAAATATATATATAAATATAATTTTAGACGAGTCTTTCAAAATGCATAATGCAGATCTTGTATGCAGTCAGTTTTTCAATGCGTTTTCTCATCCACTTTAGATCAGCTGATGAGACAGACTTTCTCTCCGTTCGGGCAGATAATGGAGATCAGGGTTTTCCCAGAGAAAGGCTACTCATTTGTGAGGTATGCGTCACACTACTACTCTAAGACTTGCAATCATTCACCTATGCATATACATGAAAGTTTAGCATATTGCTTTTTCAGGTTCGATTCTCATGAGGGTGCTGCCCATGCCATAGTGTCTGTAAATGGGACCTGCATTGAGGGCCACACTGTGAAGTGCTACTGGGGAAAAGAAACGGCTGATATGAGATCCATGCAACAGATGCAAATGCCCCAGGTACTCTCAGAAACATGTTTTTCCTCTGCCCTATTGCACACTCCTATAAACTGAAGTCTTATTGTTTCTTCTTGTTCATAGCAGAACAAACCCACCTATGCGGCCCAACCTTATGGACAGTGGGGTCAGTCATACGGCAACGGTCAGCAGATGGGTCAGTATATGCCCAACGGCTGGCAGATGCCCACTTACGGCGTCTACGGGCAGGCCTGGAATCAGCAGGGATATAAATAAGTACAAATGTGGCTGACTAATCCCTCAGTCCAATCATTAAACCCCACTTCAGTGTGGCATCTGCCCAATGGGACTCACCATTACACCGGTTCAGGGGTTGTTGAAAGGGCTGCATTCAGCCCACTGTACATTATACTCAGACCATTAACTTGGAAGGAATCCTGTCTTTTGTCTCTTTTGTTTTTAGGCCCCAGGATTTTTTTGTTTTTGTCAGATTTTCCTTTTAAAGTACTGCATTTCGGGGGCTTTAATTGTCTAGTTTTGCAACAGATGGAATGTCTTTTCAATGTGTTGAATCTGCAGGCTCAATTTAGCTCACAACTCAAACGGTGTAGAAAGTTTGAGGTCTAATATACTGCATTCTTTGTATGGAGTTCTTGTCTCTAAACCTGATTTGTTCACAATATCTTTTTTTTTTTTTTTTTTTTCTGTCAGTACGGCTATGCTTTATTATATTTTTTCAAGAAAGGTTTCTAGAATTGAGACGTGTGATCCTGATAATCAAATATAAAATATTTTATCTCGTGACGCCTAATGATAAAGGGTATTCTGCATATATAGAGGAGATTATTCCGTGGCCTTGAATACTTGAGGTTTCAGGAACTTCTTGATAAAGTTTTGGACACAATTACTAAAGCTTTTAACAAGTTGTATTAACACAGAGGTGCAGAAAACATGCTTCCTTTTTTCAGTTTAAACGTTTGACTATTCATTTTGTAACATGGAATTGTTAGCTCAATTTTTAAAACCTTTTGTTTCATGTTTTTACAAAATCATGTTTGCTCGGATCAGTTGAGAGTGTGACGGCACAGCAGCTTATCAGTGGGAACGGCAGTGCTGTAGCATCTTTGTAAAGATTTTTGTAATTCTGTGTAAAATGAGGTTGTGAATTATTTCTTTAAATCTTGTAAATTCAGGGTCTGTTGAACATCTGTAATGTAATAATGTTGCATGGACATTCTGAACTCTGTTCTTGTTACAATCTCTTGTGAAATCCATAAAAAAGGTGTTCATTAGAGTTGCTGAGATGCGATTTTTCAATGCTCCCTCCCCATACTTCGCCCTCAAGAGTCACTGTTGAATTTACAAGCCAAAGACATTGACCACGACGAAGCGAGATCTTGCATGCTTCCACCTTGCTGTATTGAAACGGTGATTGTAATGTCAGTGTTTGTTAGAGGTGTAATATGGAAAGGTGAAGAAATGCGAGATGCTCCTGGGTTTCAGCCACATGCTCGAGTTGCTCAGAAAGCCTAATTATTTACCGGACACTGATATTTTTCCTCTTACCATAATTCACTTTTTCTTTTTCTTTTTTTCTTACTAGGCCCCAAAACTGAGTCATGCTAAAAATAGATTGAAACAAATTGAAAATGAGCAACTGTCTTTTTTTTTTTCCTTTAATTTTTCTTGTCATGTAAATTTAGCAACATAGTTATTTAATGTCACTTTTTTTCTCTCTAACTGGGATTTTTTCTTTTAATTTTGTAAAAAGCTAGAGAGGTTTACTATTATTTTTAAAACACCCCGATTATATGCTTCCATCTAATGTTGTTCCATTTACTCTTTCACGTGTAAAAACACTTAATAATAACCATTTAAAACTACTTTCAGTTGTCTTGAGTGTTCAATGAAAGAAATCTTTACCAGTATTTTACAATTATGTGATGATTCATGATGCTTTGTGGTGAAAGATGGGAGAGTGAGGTAAGATGTGCCGCTTTCTGCTATGGTCCTTTTACTCAGAGAGAATGCATCATACAGAATACAATAACTGCAAATTAGAAAAGAGTATTCTGGTCATAATATTTTGAAAACCAATTCTTGACAGTTAAATAAACACAATCTTTTATTAAACTGAAAAATATATTCAACTTAATATATGAAAGCGATGTAGAATGTAGGGAAAAATCGGTAACACTTTACAATAACAGTACATGAATAACCATGAACTAATACCTGAGTTAATAGTTACTTCAACATGAACTCAAGATTAGTTAAGATATGAACTAATGAAGAGTGATCCTTAACTACGACAGGAGTCATAGGGATTCATGCATGAAAACAGCAGCCTTAACTATGCGTTAATACCTGTTTGTTAATTAATGCATTAATTAACATTTAGGGTAAACTAAATCAAACAGTCTCTATAAGAAGGAATAATACATATTTGGACTTTGAAATAAATTTAAACAATTTATTCTTGTCAGAATTTAAACTACTGACATCAGCAGCTTCATTATAAACATTCCTGAAAGGCACAGGATTAGTTTGCCATTATTTTCACTTATCCTCCTTATCAAACATATAAAATACTAAATACACTATTTATCTTAAAAGGTCTTAATCTGTTTTGTGATATTCTTTCCTATCAAACTAAACTACTGTGACTTACATCAGTTCCTGAGGAATCGGTTCCCAAAAAAATAACCAAACAGGAAACATGAACTAAGGTCAGGGAGCGTTTGCTGGGATCAGATTCAGAAGTTCTCTCTCCATCCAGACGCAGGCCATGATCATACTGTACCTCTGTTCTCTGACTTTTTGAAAAGTCACACAACATCACTTAACTGGGCTGAATACTCATATAGTTGTGTTAGTACAAGTGTATTTGATAGTAAGTTAATGATAATCATGAGCTGAATTTGGTAAGTTGTTAACAGTGAATTAATTATGATTGTGCCCCCTCAAGTAAAGTCATGACATTAGTATACATTAACAAACCATTAGTTGATGTTAGTATATGGTTAGTTAATAATGAGTTAATTATGATTGTGCCCCCTCAAGTAAAGTCATGACATAAGTATACATTAACAAACCATTAGTTGATGTTAGTATATGGTTAGTTAATAATGAGTTAATTATGATTGTGCCCCCTCAAGTAAAGTCATAAGTATACATTAACAAACCATTAGTTGATGTTAGTATATGGTTAGTTAATAATGAGTTAATTATGATTGTGCCCCCTCAAGTAAAGTCATGACATTAGTATACATTAACAAACCATTAGTTGATGTTAGTATATGGTTAGTTAATAATGAGTTAATTATGATTGTGCCCCCTCAAGTAAAGTCATGACATAAGTATACATTAACAAACCATTAGTTGATGTTAGTATATGGTTAGTTAATAATGAGTTAATTATGATTGTGCCCCCTCAAGTAAAGTCATGACATAAGTATACATTAACAAACCATTAGTTGATGTTAGTATATGGTTAGTTAATAATGAGTTAATTATGATTGTGCCCCCTCAAGTAAAGTCATGACATGATGCACATATCACACATCATTAACTAATATATGAATAAACACTATAGAGTGCCATCCTTATTCCTTTACACCCCGGTACAAAAAAACTAAAAAAAAAAGGTATTTGTATTTTATTTTTATTTATATAATTAAACATATATGGACTTGAAAGCAAGCCATAAACATACCTGTAAAGACACACATAAGGCACATTTACATGTAAAATAGCGCGTCCACAAGCTAATGCTAATCAAAGCATATACATTTAAACGACAAAAATACAAATACAGTTAATAACTGCACATAACCTCCTGAAAACCCCAATAAAACATACATGTAAATATGTCTTTAATTATTAATTCGGCTTACCAAAGCAGTCAACATTTATTAGTTTAAAATGCCAGCAACACAACAAACGCGACAAGAGAAGAGAACACCTAGCGTGCGCCACTAATGAGTGTCCCGCCAGAAACAAACCCTACATACTTTAGTTCCGGGAATAAACTATGACTATGACTATTTAGCTATGACTAAATATAAATGAACTGTAAAAATCAGAAAACAGTTTGGATCAAATTAAATTTATTAGTGGTATTTAGTCTATTTTCCACATTTGATTAGACAGATCTATGTAATTAATGGCTAAATAATCATGTGCCATTGCAATTATTTGTCACAAAGCTGCAGATGGCAGATTATGATATTACAGTGTAAATTATGACAGTATTAAATCGCGTTTAATTCAAATTCAGAGTACTTCTTGTTTACTCTTATGGAGGCTGATTTATTTAGTTTACCCCTAAATGTTAATTAATGCATTAATTAACAAACATGTATTAACGCATAGTTAAGGCTGCTGTTTTCATGCATGAATCCCTATGACTCCTGTCGTAGTTAAGGATCACTCTTCATTAGTTCATATCTTAACTAATCATGAGTTCATGTTGAAGTAAGTATTAATTTAGGTATTAGTTCATGGTTATTCATGTACTGTTATTGTAAAGTGTTACCGAAAAATCTTTGATAATTTTCTTTGCAAGGTGGGCTTTATTCTGCTAGCAGAATTCTGGTGTATTTTGTAGTACTATACAGTCTGTATTAAAAAGGTCTTATTCAAGAGGCCACGTTTTAACTGTTTAAAGCAGAATTGTAAGACCTGTTCTGAGAATTCTGTCAGCCTGTAGTGCTTTGGTTGATGGTTTGCTCTCAATAAAGGTTCCGCAACATTGCAGCAGTCTGCTTTCCCTGTCTTTAATGCACCACAATATGGCAATTTCAGATTTGTAGCAACCCTAAAAAAAAAAAACACCCTGTTTTCTTGTAGGGCTCTGGGGAAGAAAAAAAAAGTTTCTGTACAGCCTCAGTTCCTCACTGTATGTGTCATGGTCTTCAGTAGCATAGCCTACATCTTCAATTTCTAATTCTCCTGCAATGAAGAGTTCAAACATAGCCAGACATTTATCTATCTAAACGTTTTGAAGAATATTAGTTAGTTTGTGATCTAATTACATGAGCACCAGCTGTACAATACCTTCTTAGTGACGCTAGCTCATGCTAAGATGCTAATGTGAAATCTGTCTACACAACATCAGATGTGTTCACACTAAAAATTCCAACATGTGCACTTCAAGTGCTTCAAATATATACTTACTTAGCTGAAAAGTGTAGAATGTTGGACACTTAATGCACTCAACGAACGTATCAGTATCAGATGATGTTGGAAGACCAACTACCCTTCTAAAATTCATATACTAAATAGTAGAGTATATTGAGTAAAAAGTGTATAGTAGGTCATTTGGGACCCCACTATAATGAATTCAGGTAATTTGGCCACTTTTGACAGTGAAAAAAACTAAGTGTCCCAGCTTAGCAATAAGAACTATTTTTCCTTCATTTTTTGAAGGAAATTTAATTAGCAGAAATATTTCTGAGTTTACAGAGTCAAATTTTCATAATGTAATTGACACACAATGCTTGGAATGCTGTGACCTCCCTTTCAAATTCAGTTCTTAATATATAAAAAGTAAATCCATTTTTATGCACAAACTGTTACACCAAAGTTGGCCACTAGATGGAAATCTCACCCAACACTTTGGTGGTTCCATCCCAAATATTCTTGAACTTCTCTGAATGAAAACATATTCAATGGGCAGAACATCGTGGGAGAAAACAAACACAATCAATATTTCCTCAATTGTGTTGATAAGAACAGAATATATTGTGCAATAAACATTCATTATTTGTTTCCAGCCTACTAAGCAAGTCACTTTGCTCTAGGCCCTGCCCTCCTCCAACCATATTCTTAAATATTTGGAGGTTGAGACCAGAAAGGATGCAATAACATTTGAACATCATTTATATGTCTAATAAGGTAATTAGTGAGATGGGGGCAGTAAATGAATGAGAGAGAAAGCAATACAGCAAGGTGTCTTTGATTTGGAAACATCATTTGTCTGCCTGTCAATGTGATTCAGTAGAATAGTAGACTGTGTGTGTGCGTGAGTGTGTGTGTTGCTGAGAACAAGGTGTCTTTAGTGCAAGCCATCATTAGTCAGTGTGTCAGAGCAGTAGTGTGGAACAGAGGACTGGATTGACAGTCTGATAAATGAGGGCAGCTCCTCTCTCAACAGCACTGCTAAAAACAGACAGTGAGAGAGAGAGAGAGAGAGAGAGAGAGAGAGAAATGTCAGCAGATGAGTTACTGAGCAGATCAGAACTGACATAAATCAAATCTGTCCATGACTTGCTCCATCTTCTCTCTCTCTGTCTAACGTCAGCTCTAAAACTCTCAATACATCATAACAGTCAAAAGCGAGAACATTTATATGAGAGATCTTGACTGATCTCTTGTACTATCCAGGTAAATTAGCTGAATACTGTGTATGGCATATCTTAATTGCTGGATTCAGAGAGTGTGTGTTTTACACACACATTGGTGCACCTATCATCATGAAGATATAGGCGTAATGGTTTTTATATTGTACAGACTGTATATTCTATCCCCTAACCCTAACCCCTAAACCTACCCAGCACAGAAAACTTTCTGCATTTTAAAATTTTTAATAAAAAATGATTTAGTATGTTGTTTAAGCCATTTTAATTACAAGGACTCAGGAAAAAACACGTTTTATGTGTAATACCAGTGTAATACCCATGTCATTATACTTTGTGTCTTAATAAAGCATATGAACAAACACCCACACACACAATAATGAGGATTTTATATCATGACTTAACCCAACTTATACCCTTAAAGACCCATTCACACCATGAACGATAATTATAAAGATAACTATAACTATATTTGCGTCCACACTAACGAACGATAGCGGTCTGTTTATTCTAAGCTCACGTCATGCGGTTTCAAAGTGTGTACAACATGTTTTTGCTGTTCTTGTTGCATTTACATGTTTTTAACCAGCAGATGTCTTCAGCATGCTATGTTTCGAGTGAATAGCTAGTGTAATCAAACTAATCAATGCCTAGTCTTTTTTTACTGCGACTTCAAAGGAAGCAAGACAATGTTGTTGAAACTAGTGCTGGATACCTGAGGTAATTTTATTTTACACTGTTTGCTAGCCTGGCACAATGATCTCATCGTTAATACTTCCCACCATTTATTCCTGTTACATGTGCCCTGGGTCTGTGTTCATCAACTTGGTTATATGGACTCCATTTCCCACAATTCCCCATCTAGGAACTAATCACACACTCACACCTGTTTCCCATCAGTGACACTTTATAAGCTGCACTCTGACACACACACATTGCTGAGTATTGTTTAGCCCTTTGTTTGCATTCCTTCTGTTCCTTGTCCTGCCTAGCCTTGCCTGTGTTTTTCACCCTGGACTGATTCCTTGTTTTTGATCGTTTGCTGCCTGCCTTGACCATTGCCTGTGTTTTTGGATTACTCTTTTGCCTTGCCTTCCTGTTTGCTGGTGATCGACCTACTGCTTGTTTGACTACTCTCTTCTTATGAATAAAGCATTCGGTTAGTGAGGTCTGATCCCGCTCTGACAACGGAAGTGATGTCTCGCGCTTATACTTCAATGAGTGTGAGACATCACTGCCTTTGTCAGAGCGCGATCAGACCTCACTAAGCGAATGCTGAACGCAGTTGGACATAGTGGTATTTTAGAGGTAAAAAATTATATAAATACTGTTTGGTTTCTCACAGAAACCGATCGTTTTGTGTCTTAGGACATCAATGTGTCGTCACGAGCCGCAGGGTTTAATTTGAATTTGTCTTTGCAAGTTTTTTGACTGTTATTGATAGAGTTCCCATTGACGCGCATTATTTCACTGACAGACGGCAATGGTTGGAGTTAAAAATCATCATTTGTGTTAATTCTACCGAAGAAACAAAGTCACCTACATATTGGATGTGCTGGGGTAAGCAGATAAACATAAAATTTTAATTCTTGGGTGAACTAAAACTTAATCTGGTAGATTAAGTTCTCTGTTTGTGATCGATTGTACTTTTGTGGAATAAATCACAAAAATTCCATGCTGTGTGCACTGCATTGATAGAGGCTAAAGTGAAAGTTGTTTTACGCTATGAAGCTATTTGAAGCGCCTGCCTTTCAAACGCAGCCTAATTTAAATACTGTGCGGGAAACAGAATTCCGATCAGTTATCCAGATACAGAGGCCACTTAATGTGAACAAATATAAACGCACCGTGTCCTAATTGGCTAATGATCTGATCTCCTTGATCGGATCACGGTGGTCGCATATTAATGCCAAGTGTAAACGCAGCCTTAGTGTATATTCTTTGACTCCTGAATCCTGACACTGGAGAATCAGCTCATGAAGCTCCGCCCTCTTAGGCTGAGTGCAGCAGCTCATTTGCATTTAAAGGGCACACACTGAAATGGAGCGTTTTTTCTCACCTCCAAAAAGTGTCTATTTTAACATGCTATAAAAATTTATCTGTGGGGTATTTTGTGCTAAAACTTCACATACACACTCTGGGGACATCAGAGACTTATTTTATATCTTGTAAAAGGGGGCATAATAGGTATCCTTTAAATTATTATGGTTAACTCTGTATTATTATTATTCATGCATCTATTATATATAATTTTTAGAGATGAGGATGGCTCCAAATTGAGGTTTAGTCTAATTCAGCTCAATACAACCATGTAGGCATTCAAACACATTATTTAGGCAAGAAGCTCATTTACATTTGCATCTTTTTACACATCTTTTTATAAAATTGAATGTAAAGTTGTGTTTTGATCTTTGTAAGAGATACTTGATTAACAATCAACATAAATAAAATGATCCTTCTCTGCCCCTTCCAACACTCAGTGTAGTTCATGCACTTATGAATGTTATGTGGCCCTCTCCTGATGTAATCTGACAATGTCAACCATCTTTTCTTATGAGTGTTGTTCTTAACTAAATGACTGATAGTCTTGTGTAAAAACCATTCCTCCAACACTCCAAAGGTATAAATAGATGTGGAGTGAGAATATGAGTGCACAGATTAAAGAGAGAGAAAGATGTATGTGTTACTGCTGTCCAGGAGGTTCCTCTCCATGTTGCCGCACGTGTGTGACAGCTCACAGCAGAGGCTGACACAAAATAAACACGTTACAGTAATTAACCTTGACAGGCTCAATGCGGCCGCCAGCAGCAACTTACTCCTAATGATACAATTAATTTATAATTAAGGCACACTGTCTAACCAGAAACAGAGAGAGAGAGAAAGAGAGAGAAAATGTGAACCCTTTTATACTTGAAAATAGCCTGTCTCATTCATAGACTACAGTCACACAGTCAACATTTGGATGGCTGTATTCACTAACACGCATGACCCTTACCCTGACACTGTACATACAGCAGATAGGAGCAGAATGAACAGGTAACCTAATGCTGTACATTTGCTATATATAACAAACTCGCCATTCTAATTCAGCTTTGTGACTGTGAGTGAATTTTGGCTCTTTCATAACTGGACTGCATGGTCAATGTTTCACTGTTGGTAGATGACATAACTAAACCATCTGGTCTATCTTTCTCCATTGATTACAATTCAAAATTAGCTGTTTATTCTGACAAAATAAATGGATGTTTCACTGACTATAGGGGAAAAGTCTATTGTTAAGTGTTTTTTTGCATGTTATTTTGCACTGTTTTCTTTGCTCTAATACTCAGTCTTGCATCTGATACTTGCATTTTGGAGGTCCCTCTGCTGGTAAAACAAGGCATTACACTGGACTGTACAGAGGGCCATTTATGGCATGGCGTGTTTGTCAATTTCTAGTGTGCTATTAAAGCCACTTTTAAGTGACTCATTTTAAAAGCCTGTGACCAGAAGTAACCCAGAACAACTTCTTCTTGAATCTTTATCTCTGTTACCCACCAATGTCCTTTCACAGAACTCACAGCTCCAACCCATAATTCCCACCTCTCTCACAGTCAGTTCACAGATGAGTTTTTGAGTCTGTAAAGGCCAAGCACACAGTTCATCATATCTGTTTTATACATGTAATATTTATTGTGGAGCATAAGGAATCATTAGTAGTCTTCTGAGAAGACAGTTTTATCAGACCATATGGCCCTGTCTGTAGAACACACACATTCCATCTGTAGGATGCCTGTAAAATACACACACACACACACACACACACACACACATTCTGTCTAACAGGCACATGGTCAGCGTCAGGTTAACACTTTTGTCATGGAGATAAATATAGAATAGAATATGTGTCGTGCATATGAATTACTATATTAGCATGAGGACACATACACAAATGTAAAATTTAAGGCCTGGCATGAACATGTACTGCATTTTAAATATTTTTAAATTAGCTTTTATTTTTATATTTTCAGTTTTCATTTTAATTTTACTTTAATTCTTTAGTGATTTTGCCATTTTTAAAAAATATATTTCTAAATGGTAATTTTAGTACTTCAACTTATTTCAGCTAATTGCAGCCATATTACTTTATTAATTTATTTTAGCTTTATTTCATTAACAAAAATGTTTTTAATTGTTTTAGTGAACATTAACAACATACCATGGAGATATTCACATTAGGAATAAAAATTTGTCTGACAAATGAACAATTTATTATTATTTTTTTATCACCTGATTCACAAGTTCACCTGTTGTGATCCTATCAGATTATGTATAATGAAGGTAAACACATTAGCTGTACAAGATGGAGGGTGGTTTTGTCAGCTCTTTATATACTCTGGCACAACAAGAGACTTACCTATCAATGAAGCTATATTCCCAAGTTTTCCCAGAATGCCCTCAGAGATCATTGATTGATGTATAGTTGTGCCTAAAATAGAAAAATTGGCAAGACAAAAGGGCAACTGAAAGCTTCTTTTCTATATTTATGTCCACTTCCCTAAAACAGGAGAGAAGATTTTCCACAAAACAGTCTCAATAAGAGGGATTGAGTTTCCCCTTAAGTACATCAGAGAGTGATCTACTTTAGCTTCTGGTTTTCTGTACCTTTTAATACATGGAAGTTCACTTAGTCCCTTTGCTCAAGAGCAGGAGACAGAGATCAGGAAGGGAAGACAGCAGAAGCGAAAGAGAGAGAGAGATGTCTGTATCTGTCAGCACGAGTGAGACTAAGCTCTGACAGGTGTGTCAAGCAGTCAGTCACCTGTCAACACTACAGAGAAATGAAAGTGAGAGAGGGGACAGAGGCTGTCTGCCTTTGAGCCTGACCCATTTACCACACACACACACACACACACACACCTGTCCTCATACACCACCAAAGACACACACTCTCCGTCAGAGTCCACCTATGTAGGTCAAAGGCTGCCTGGGGCTATCCCAGAATTCCCACAGATGAGGACAGAGAATAGTGTGTCCTGCTAAATCTTTCTTCGTCTTGTTCTCTTCGACTCCCAACACACTGATCAAAATTTGCATCCTGTCACCTTGTCAGAAAAAGCAAGAAAAAATTAGAGTCTGGATGTCTACACCAAGCAGGCTCTGCTCTGTGTTTATGCACTTTTTTTTTTTTTTGCAGTGGAAAATGAGATGTGCAAATGGAGCCAAATAAATGCATCTTCTTTGACAGGCCTTTGTGCTTGAGCTCTCCCCTCCAACACCACAAGAGAGGGACTGCTGACAGTTTTATGGCTGTATAGAACCAGAAGGAGAATGATAGAGGACGAGTGGAAGCAGGAAGTTGTGCCAAAATGCTGGATGAAGCTTATGGCTCCATCCGAACCCAAAGACAGCTGCCTTGCAGCCTCGATATCAGTCAGTCATTGACTTAACAGACGGTGTTTTAACCAAACACATATATATGAATACAAAGCATATGAGTACAATGCACACAGTGCCTATTTCTTAGTAGAGATGGAAACATTATCTATCTATCTATACATATATATTAAAATAAAACAATTAAAAATGTAAAAACTGTAATTATTATATTACTTTTACTTTTCCAAGTATTAAAATAATTGTAATTTTTAAATTACATTTACTTTACAATATATGAATGTCAATTAATGTATTAATAATAAGTAAATTAATTTACATCATATATTTATATAAAATGTACTTATTTTTTACACTACATCAGAAGCCATTTTTATTCTTTTCACCACAAATACAGGACGGTAAGATATCACAGGCAGCAGAGGATACATTTTAAAACTTGCAGGGGTGCCTTCTTACTTCCCTATACCTCCCCAAAGCAAGCAGGTTTTCCAGGTTTTGGACATGGTCTACAAGTCTCAATGTCTCTCCCACAGTCCAACTTTACGGATTGTGCAACCTCCCCTTTACATTTAACACAAGTTTGTAATCAGCCATTGATGTCTCCTGGAAGTAAGCGTTTGTGTGGGAGTGTTTCTTTCCGTGGCCGTGCGGCTGTCCTCGTTCCTCAGAGAGACTGCCACTCAGACTGATGTTCCTGGGTCTGACAGCACCCGCTTACACATGTCACTTGACATTACACACACACACACACAAACACACACTTACACACACTGACTGCCAGGAGGATTGGGAGGGGTGCCCACATCCTGCTGGGAGCCCACACATAGACACATACACACTGTTCTCACTGTCTCACGCAGCTTGTGCTTTCTGTGAAAGCGTCTTTACCCTTGTGATCTAACCAAAATCACATTCACTATTTTAGTCGACAGACCACTGAAATGAATAAGACATGGTTTAGGGTGGAAAGGAAGGTACCGTGTGCTGAATTGGTGGCTGGTGCCCAATGCGGATCACATGACCAACTGAATGCCACAGCACCCTATGGTCAATCAAACGGTTATCAGAGCGATCAGTCGTGTTTTTGTGTGTATGCATGTGAGTTTGATGGAGCGAGGATACGTATGTGACAGTGGGTGGTAAGACGGCAGATGGGGATAGGTGTGAAAGTGTGTTTAAAGAGAAGTAGGCAAGCAAGTTAATTTGTGTTGAGAGTCTGTGTATGCGTGGGTGAGAAAAGCGAGAGAAGGGGATGATGGGGTTAATAATACCCAAAGGAGAGAAAAAAAAAAATCACCAACGAAATAACTTGTTTCTTTTAGATAACAACGAGATTCAATGGAGACCAAATGAAGACTAAAAACTCTTGCCACAATGTCTCAACAATGTCTCAAACTGTGTTCAGTTTGTTAAGGAACCAAATTCTGAAATCAAAAGACAGAGATTTTAGCATGAACTCAATGATTTCTTATCCAATTCATCCAAGACTAAATAATCCACATTCATTATAGAGCTTGATACTTTTATTGTACACAACCAGTGCTCAAAGTGGGCACTTCTCAGTTTTTACCTTTAGCGTACCGGCACTTGCGACATGTTGCATGTACGGAAGTCCGCCGTGCCCTCCCTTCCTCAGGAACGCGTTTTAACCCGAGTATCGGGAGTACTGGCACTTTTATTTTTCCACTTTAAACACTGTACACAACCATTCAAAAGTTGGGGAACAGTAAGTTTTTTAAAAGGAAATTTATACTTTTATTCAGCAAGCATTAAACTGATCAAATGTCAGTAAAGACCTTTTTAATATTACAGAAATATCTTTTTTAAATAAATGCTGTTCTTCTGAACTTTCCATCATGGTTTTAAAAAAAAACATGAAAAAAACTGTTTTCAACTGTAATAATAAAATGTTTCTTGAACACCAAATCAGCATATTGTGACACTAAAGACTGGAGGAATGATGGTGAAAATTTAATCAGGAAATTCCCAATAAACATTACTAAAGCAAGAGGCACTTTGTAAATAAATATAATGGTTTATTCAAACACTTCTTAAATTAATGACAAGCATCTAATGTATGACATGTATCTAATTACAGTCAGTCACAACAGGTTCAACAAACAAAACGTCTGTATACTGTAGGATGCACCTGTGTGTTACTCTATTGAGGAAGCATCAGTTAGACTACTAAGAAGTGCACATGCAGAACCAAAATGGGTGTTTCTTAATTAATCAGTTGGCATTTTCAAACTACAATGGGTGTACTTCAGCCACTTTACCTGAAGGCCTACCCATAAGCCAAGCCCCAAGTGGATTGGAACAAATTGGTAAAGCGGTTGAAAATGCCCATCGTGGTTTGAAAACACCCCACGAATTGAGTAACACCCACTAGCATTCCACAGAGATGTAAGGCTTGTTCGAGATGCATCGGCACTGTGCCGACCGATCGGCGTATGACATCAAAGTAACGTGAAAGCACGTGGAGAGCATAAGACTCCTTATGCTTTTGAATCGCTCTTGTGGTACTTTGATGTCATACGCCCATCGGTCGGTACAGCACTGATGCATCACGAACAAGCCTACCCTGCAAACAAGCCTGCACTGGCCCTCTACGGGCCCACTTAGGGCTAGCTAAGGGCCCCCAGTAGGCTGCACGGGCAGTCCTCACTTAGCGCCCAAAAAGCCCTCACTAGGCCCGCACTATTAATCTACAACAATAAATCTGGCAGCACAAGGTGCCACATGTTTACGATTAATGAAAACAATGGTTAAAGATCAATAAAAAAAGAAATGATTACTGACTGGCAGAAACAAAAATATCTGACCATGCATTATGACTGGATCATCAATAAGTAATCAACTTCATCTGATTACCACATTTTCTCTTGCAATTTTTATTATACTAAATGTGCTTAAGAAACACGCAGTTATAGCAGCCAAAGAAACAATAAAGTTAAGAGGTCAAGAGTCCAACTAAAGCAAATGCTCACCTCCATAATGGTGACATCAAACTTTATTATTTTCTATAAAACATCAACGTCTAAAGGTTTTGTATGAAAGAAATAGTCAAACTGGGTTGTAATAAGAGAAAATACTGAGATCTAGACTGATCTGTTAGTGTTTAATGTTCTGTTGCTGCCAGTCATGTGACCATGTTTTCAGCTTATTTAAATAAGGAGATTTTACTTTAATTTTATGTTTTCTGTGTGGCAGCGATTGCTGCCTGTCATTTGACCGTTTTATCCTTTGTTATTGTATTCATTTTTATTTTATTTTTTTTAATTTTATCATTTGTTATTGTATTAATTTTATAATTTGTTATTGTATTAATTACACTTAATTTTTGTAATTTTACATACATTTGAATGTAATTTAAGAAAACAGAAAATAATACAGTTGTTTTTCTGTATAAAAATTTAAAAATTAAAAATAAAATTTGTCATTATTTTTTATTCCTTCTGTGCAGAGTTATAAATGGAAGGTCTTAATGAATTTTTAAAAGCAACCGAACAGAGCATGGGAAATGAAAGTGGGCTGCATTCACAAAACCTGCATGGGTCCAAAGTTACAAAAGTTGTTCTGGGCCCCGAACAGGCTGGCCACACTGGGCCATCATGGGCTTAATGTGGGCAGTCTGCTAGTGTGGGCTGCTCACAGAGAGCCCGCAGTGAGCCCAAAGCTGTGGGCCTCACCTGGGCAAGCCCATACTGGGCCTGTTTAGGTTTGGTGTGGGCTGGCCCTAGCCCACTGTGCCTGCAAAAAGCCAGCATGGGCCCTGCAGGGGCATGTTTGCAGGGTATTCTTTCATGATCTTGTGGTCAACAACAACACCCATCTCCACCCATGTGTGCTTTTGGCTTTCATCAAAATTTCAATGCTGATCCAACATATTTTAATCATTGAAATGTCAGTCTCAACCAAAATGATGGTTTAGATCAAAACTCAACATTGTATCAATGTCAGCTCGTCCTCTCGGTAGCGTTGTAGTATGACTGGCATGGTAAGACTTAGGTGTCAAAGTGTTTGTTTAGGTGTGTATGGTTGGGTTCGGGAGGGCAGGCTAGTCTACGATTGATTAAAGTGTTAGTGTCAGTGAGTACCTGCAGTGTGTGTTTGTGTCTCGGCCTGTGGTCCAAGAGGAGGTCATTCAATCAACAACTCTATCCACCTGACTGATATATTTAGAGAGAAACTGGACGAAAGACAAAATGAAAGAAAGAAGGAACACTTCAAGCAGGCATAAGTGCAGGTGTGAGTAGGGGTTGCTTGTGTTTGTTCAGGTTTGGCTGTGTTTGTGAGTGCCAAATTTTTTGAAAATGGTCTAGTAAAACATGTTGAAAACTGACTTTTGAAGTGGTTTTCACTATTCGAAAGACTCATAAATCATGTCTTGCCTAAATCAAATCATGGTTTTGCATTAAATCTAATACTGTCAACAAGTTTCTGAAAAGGTTATGTTTAGAGTGAGGCACAGTAAACATTATTTTTTTCATATGAAAACCATTGCGTCCTCACTAACACTAACATGTGTGTGATGAATGAGAGCGAGAGAGAGAGGATAAAGAGAGAACTCTTGAAAGATTGCTGTGTGTGTTTGTATCTTATCCAAACACACATATTCCCCAACCTCCGCAACCGCAGAGTGAGAACGAGATGATATCAGAATAAAGAGGTATGCTGAAAGCAGACAAATCTGACTGCAGAGAGAGAGACAGAGAGAGAGAGAGACAGCACAGTGAACACAGACATCACCCATCACAAACACTCCTTCACCCACAGCAGCCTGACAGACACAAAGGGAGGGAGGCGAAGATGAGAAAGAAGTGATAGACGGAGAGAGAGAGTGAGTGAAAGAGTCATCACCAGGGATCACTCCATTGCATACCGTGAAAAATGTGTCTCTTTTTGTTGGCGGAGGGCTGAGATTAGGCTGTAGCCCGTGGCCATAACAGTGCCGACTGAGACGCAAGAGTATTCTCTTTAACTAATGAAGATCCGCAGACCGTATGATTGTCTGTCTGACACTCTAAGATGAGTCCTCACTTGTTGGCACGGCTTTTAAACCATGCCTGAATGTCTTTGGAGAGAGCATCAGTGTCTCAGCTATTAACGTCTCTGTAAAGCCTGTATGATTTCCTTCTTTG
This sequence comes from Chanodichthys erythropterus, assembly GCF_024489055.1. NCBI lineage: Eukaryota > Metazoa > Chordata > Actinopteri > Cypriniformes > Xenocyprididae > Chanodichthys > Chanodichthys erythropterus. The sequence goes on from NC_090233.1 coordinate 34,066,153, forward strand.
AACTTCTGAGTGGGGAGACATTATTTTTTTCCTTGCTGAAGACACTTTCTGATTGACAGTTTTGGTTTGAAGGCCTTGAAATAGGGAGAGACGGAGAGAGAAGGAAAGGAAGACTATCTCTTACTGGCAGCCTATCAAACTTATCTTTACCTCTGTGACAGGCGGAGTCTGGTTAGGGATTATGACTCCAGCGCACAGCCGAGGATGTGGAGTGGGCTGATCACAGTGATTGACAGCTGTCTCTGAGAGAAGGTGGACTCAGACGGCACATCTGTACCGACTCTTCCGCCCAGCAGACCTCAGATCAGACTGACCGCTCTTGCGCTCATTAATATCTGTCATATCGCCCTCTTCCTGCTCTACAATGGCGTCATTCAGAACTGAACTTACAAACACAGTACTGTGAGAGTACTGTTGGGCTCTTTGTTGTGTCATGGAAGGAATTATTAGGGTGTTTATTCAACATACTTACCCAGAGGAAGGAAAAATCGCAAATGGGATCTCTTTAACCTCACAATAGATTATTCTAGCCTGCAATTCAATTAAATGGAGAGCAAATAGAGACTTCTGCTTCTCAGATTGAGAAAATGGCTCCAATGACCTCACGTGTCTCCTCTTGAAGCAATGTCAACAATGTTTCACACTGTGCTAATTTGGCAGGATACGAAAGTCTATCAAAGGTCTAAATGACCAAAATATATATAATATGTGCTATCCACATTACATGTATAGTTCTATACACTGTAAATCTATGTAAAAAATTAAAGATTATTGGAGTATGTTTTATAATAAAATACTATTTCCGTCTTTCTACTTCAGAATTTCACTTTTAATTCAATGTGTTACTTGCCGTTTCTTTGTAATTATTTGTAAAATTTACTAGCAATTTCCGAGTAAAAATTGTTTCAAAGTAAATACTATGGCATTTTTTTTCTTTCAGTGTATGTCAACAATTCTCTCAACCATGTCTCAAACTGAGGTCCGGGGAGCCCACAAATCATTTTAGAGAAAAAAGGCCTTAATTTAAGAATTTCAAAAAGTTCAACACAAGTTTTAAATGTGCCATCTAATGAAAAATTGAATTTACCTTGGCATAGTTGAATAACAAGAGTTCAGTACATGGAAAAGACATTCTTATATAAATCTCATTTGTTTAAAAGACAAATAACAGAACAGGCGAATCTCAACATAACACAGACTGTTACGTAACAGTCGGGATCATTAATATGTACGCCCCCAATATTTGCATATGCCAGCCCATGTTCAAGGCATTACACAAGGGCAAAACGTCTGGATGTGCACAGCTGAATCATCAGACTAGGTAAGCAAGCAAGGACAACAGCAAAAAATGGCAGATGGAGCAATAATAACTGACATGATCCATGATATCATGATATTTTTAGTGATATTTTTGTAAATTGTCTTTCTAAATGTTTTGTTAGCATGTAGCTAATGTACTGTTAAATGTGGTTAAAGCTACCATCGTTTATTACTGTGTTCACGGAGACAAGAGCCGTCATTATTTTCATTTTTTAAACACTTGCAGTCTGTATAATTCATAAACACAACTTCATTCTTTATAAATCTCTCCAGCAGTGTGTAATGTTAGCTTTAGCCACTGAGCACAGCCTCAAACTCGTTCAAAATCAAATGTAAACATCCAAATAAATACTATACTTACATGATCCGATGCATGCATGCAGCATGAATGACGAACACTTTGTAAAGAGCCATTTTGAGGGTTATATTAGCTCTGTGAACTTTGTTTAAATGCTGTTTAAGGCAGTCGCGAGCTCGTGGGCAGGGGAGCGCCAGATTTAAAGGGGCCGCAGCCTGAATCGGTGCATATGTAATTATGGCTGAAAATAGGCAGTGAAAAAAATTAATTTAAAAAAATCTATGGGGTATTTTGAGCCAAAACAAAATCCGACACAGAACAAAATGCTCTTCAAATGCTCTGAAAGATAATATGGGTATAATGCACAGCTAGATGCTTTATAGTTTGTGTGTATGTGTATAATATCAGATGTGTGGTAAGTTGTGATGTGATGAGTGAATGTGTGAGATCTAATGTGCGAGACATAATATGCCTTCAGTGTCTGTTTCAGTGTGTGTGCGATAGTGGGCAGCTTGTGTACATCTACCACCAGAAGAGATCAAACATACTGCTCAGCACCCCAGCAGCTGCCAGAGTCTGCCTTTTATCTCTCTCTCCCTCTCTCTCTCTTTCATACTTTCTGAATTAACCGTCTCTGGTTCACTTACCATGAGCTCATGTCTCCACCCATATCTGTCTTTCTCTCCTTATTCTTTTTTTTACTATCAATCTTTCTTCCCTTTCCTCAGTCTCTCATCCCTGTTTCTCTGTCTCGATCCTTCATAACCCCCCCCCCCCCCCCTTTCATCCTACATCACAATTTATCTCTCCCCACTGTCTCCCCACTGACTCCCTCCCTTAATCTCTCTCTTTCTCCTCTCTCACTCTTAATCTCTCCGTGTCCCATCCCTCTTCTCTTTCTCTCTCTCTCTCTCTGGTGTTAATGTGGGGGTGATTGAGGAGTGCTGGATGTGTGCTGTGACAGGGCTCATCTCTTGCAGTGATGCATGGTCCGCCCGCTCCTCCCTGTAGCCCCATTACACCCTGATTAATCGCCCCTGTTTAACTCAATAATTCATCCCTTAAAAAACAAAACCTCCACTGGGAGCGATGCTGGGAAGAGGGGGCTGAGCAGAAAACAGGCACAAAAAAAAAAAAAAAAAAAAATCAGCCGTAGAGCAAGAGATATGGGAGGAAGAAAATGAGGGAGGCAAAAGGAATGTGTCCTTGTTCTTTTATGTGATGAACTAGACCAAAATGAGGCGTGTTGTGATGTCAATGAGGTGATAATGGAACCTTAAATTTGATATGCTGACAGCAGGGACGTGCACAGACATTTTGGGGGGCAGGGGCTCAAGTGGAAAAAAGGGCACATCTCATAATTATTTATTTAAAAAATAATGAACCCTTAAATATATTAAGACAACTTTGACTTCACTTACACTCACACAATTGTTTTATACTCCACAGATTTCTACAAAATAATTAGTTCACACAGAGACCATGGTCTTCTTTAGTATTCACTAGGTTTATCACCAGAGAAGTTTATATATATATATATATATATATATATATATATATATATATATATATATAGAGAGAGAGAGAGAGAGAGAGAGAGAGAGAGAGAGAGAGAGAGAGAGAGAGAATAAATGACTGCACCAAGGAGAGGGACATAGTTTCACTAATAATTTTTATGTTTATTTTGCACAAATCAATAAATTGTTTTAAATTGTTTTGGTGTTATTGGAATACTTCTTTCATGAAGTGGACAATTTTAAGGTCCTTTTTTTCTGCCATGTCTTTTACTCTAATGGAAAGAAAACTTAACCATAACCCCACATTTAGATGGAGTTTGTTTTAAGCCTACTACCCTCCATCTGTTTGCATCTGTAGATTTCTTCTAAACTAACCAAAATAAGCTACTCTGCATATTTAAACACATCAAGAATTTCCTGAACTATTATATATTATAACAAATGCCTGCAGAGGGCGCCAAAAGCCTGCTGATTTTTGTTGTTAGACAGCACAGCACGATCAAATCCACGATCAAAGCCAACCATGATTAAAAAATATATATCATTAGTTAAATAATAATATTCGCCCACTTCTTTGTGATAGAAATGCTACAGCCACTGTAATTTCTTCAACAAGAATATGTGGACATTAAAGAATAGCATTATGTAGCTAATGCTGTATTATGATTTTTAAATGGTTTTAATAAACCATGCATCCTTAGAAAACTGTCTAATAATGTGGTTCATGGATGTGCGTCCATGAAATGCTTCTCTTCTTGTATTGACAGCCCAACCTATCGGTCAAGTGTTTACCATGGTTCAAAACGCAATGCAGAGCACAATACAATAATTTAAATTATAATATGACATATATTGCATTCGTATCAAATCAGGCAGATGTGTTGATGGTGGTCAAACGATTAATGCAGCGTTAATAAATAACCCTTAAATAGACAAAACTTCCAGGTTTGTGAACATAGGCTAGCCTACCTGAAAGAAATGCACGGGATGGATCTATCTAGGGCCTTTTTTCTTTTTCGCTTCTTATCGCCGGACAGCAGTTGCATTTTCGCGGGAATAGTTGTCACAAGTTTTCAGCCAGCAGCAAACTCGAGGTAAGGTGGGGCGTGGCGCACGTGCGTGCGTGCGGGCATGAATGGCGTGTTGCGGAGTGAGGGCATCTGATCTGAACTCGACAAAGCCGACCTGATATAGTATTTTTTAAATTTGTTTTATAAAGTAAATATATTTGTTTGACAGGGAAGCTGTGCGCAAACAGTAATATATATTCATTTATTAAAAATAAAAAAAGCACCCCAGAAAAAAGGGCACTTTCTCTCCAGGAAGAAAAAGGGCAGGGGCTCAAGCCCCCTTTTATGTCTATGTGTGCACGTGCCTGGCTGACAGTGTGAGTCAGACATAATTTGTCATGCTCCGTATCTCATAGAATAGCTTGTTTCAATAATTATGCAACTCAATGTACTGTCAGTGGCAAGTTTGTGCTCTCTTGCAGTTTGTTCTTTGGTTTATGTTTCTTAAAGGGACAGTTCATCCATATATGAAAATTCTTTCATTGTTTCCTCACCCATATGTTGTTCCAAACCTGTGTGATTTTCTTTCTGCTGTGGAACACAAAACAAAATGTTAGGCAGAATGTTAAAGTCCCTGTAAAGTCATTTTAAAGTATGTGTTTTGAGCTTGTCACACCACAGAAAAATGTGTTATTAACCACCCAGCCAAATTTGAATGATTAAAAAAATCTGCAAGTAAATGAAATAAGTTATCAAAATCTCGAAAAAATAGGCAGCGCTCTCTGCTCTCAAACGCGTGTCCGCTGTCGGTGCTGAAACCACGCCCACTCGCGAGAGCTGCCGTCTCAACTTACTGGTCTAATGAGTCAAACATACTGATGCATATAAACAAAAGAATCACGTTAGAGGGTTGCACATTTTAGTAGAGTTACTGTGGACTACCTACTAATTATAACATAAGCACACACGACAACTTACACTCATTGGGCACGTACTGCCGGACTGTTGTCGAGTCGACAAATGACGGTGCTGCGAGACGGGAGGATGAAGGCCGGGACGGGAGAGACTCTGTCCGGCCCCATATATCATCGGTTATCGTCGGGACGGTAAGAAGGCCGAGGTCTGTTCAGTCACATTCACCAAAAACAGCGGATTATCTGTGAATCCCAGCTGTCTGATGAAAGTTTGTAAAACTATCCGGTGTAGAACGATCACTTTAGAATCCTTAATATCATCGTTTTAGGAAATTTAAATAAGGAGACCGAGCATATTGTATATTTTAACAACCATGTAATAAGCATTTGCGTGACGAAGGCATTACTAGCTAAATGTACAAAGGGCTATAACTGTAATGACACTGGAGATTGAGCAGGTGAGTGAACCGCTGTAGAGTTAGAGGCGGCGCCACGCTCGGTGCGTCATCGACAGTTATATAGTGTTAGGGGAGGGGCTATGCTCGGGGGACGATGTGCGTCATTAGACCCCCGTTTTAGCTCCGCCCAAAAAATCCTGAGCAGAGACTTGGTGAAAAACTGTTTAACGCTCTAACTTCACAATTAAGCATTACACAATTCACAGATTTTGTAATGTGTTTCAGGAATACATTTGTAACATTTATAGTGTTTAGAAAGAATTCTCAGGATTGACTTTACAGGGACTTTAACTGTTTTTTTTCAAATATAAGTTAATGGGGACCACAACAAGAAAAGACCATAAATGCACTATTAAATGTATTATTTCAAGACTTCTGAAGTAGTGTTGTGTGAGAAGAAGACTCATTATTTACTGAAAATCTTCTCAAATCTACCAACACAGAAGTGATTTAAAATGCAATTAATCGATTGGCCACTAGAGACAGGCTCCAAAAGGGAGTCAGTTACATAGTTACATGTTAAAATTCCCAACTTTACAGCAGAAAAAAAATATGTTTACAATCTGGTACAAAAAGTGGTTTTGGTCTATATAGCTAATTTGACCTTTAATGATAACTGTGAGGGGGTGTTTTTTTTTTTTTAACTCATCCATTTAAATTATATTAAGCCTTAGGCCGTGTGTCCACCAGAGCGCTTTTAGCCAGCTGAAAACGTTAGGCGCTCTGCTGAAAATGCCTATTTGTGAGCGCTTGAGAGTGCTTCAGCTGCGCAGCGTTTTTTTTTCCGTTGAGGCGCTTTGTTGCTATGATACGGAATATCCGAGTTACTTATAACTGATTTTGTAGGTAATTTGTTTCAGACTAAAAATGTTCACACAATGTGGAATTACATGCTTTGTATGTTCGGAGACCAACAATATTAATTTCTCATCCATTTTGTTTCTGTTTGTTAATTTTGTTGTACAGCAAGAATGTGACAGTTGTATTTGTCCCGCCCGTCCTCCCCTCTGATTGGATGGCTGGCTAAAAAGTGACAGTGATGAGCGCAGCGTTTTACTCAAAGTTGAACATTCTTCAACTCGAGGCGACCAGTAAAAAACGCCCAGCTCTCAGCGCTTGAGCGTGAAAAAGACGCTCAGCGCCTCATTACACTCCTGGCGTTTAAAAAATGTGGCGCTCCCATTGAAAACAACTGAAAAAGTACGGTAGCAGCTGGAAAAAACGCTTTGGTGGACACACGGCCTTAAAAATCTGCATAATTAAGGGCGTGGTCACTTGAATGACAGGTGGATTGCAGCTGCTGTCACTAGCCGTTTATCTGCGGTCTGTTAGCCATCATGTCAGCTCAGCTAATTCCAGCCACTTGGCATCTGTGCTGTGCTTGTGCTTTTTTTCGGGATTATTTCATACAATTATCAAATAATATGGCTTACTGTGCAGTTAATTGTAGTAACAGACTTTCCAAGAAGTCTGGGCTCCATTTTTTCTGGTTAGTGAAATTCTAACATAATTTTATTTATTAATTTCTTTAAAATTATTTATTGATTATTTATAATTTTATTTAAAACTTTACTACACTCCAGAATCTGACAGACTTTGATTAGCTATAGGCTGAAACCATAGACTGTCTAAAATGTTGTCATATAATGTTATGCCTTATATTTCAAGGCCATGCCTTGATCACGTCAAGCTAGGCGGGCATGGTTTCAGCAACCAGGCACCTCAGCTCCCCCCACGTTCCACTTCTTTGCCCATTTTTGGTTATCCGGGAGTAACGCGCTACCAAGATGGCAACAGCTGGCTCAACGTCAATGACACAACATCCATTGTTTTATACAGTCTATGGTCTTGAAAAGTGAAGCCAAAGCATCTCGATCGCCCCCAGATGGTTGGTCCCAGTATAGGCCCTCTCCATGTAATTTAATTGGACGTGAGACAAACTAAACAATTAAATTACACTTAAAATAATTGTTTTCCAAAGATGGTTTCTGTAATTTTATGTAGGTTTTATCACACTGATGTGATAAGTTTGGTTTTAGTTAGTTATTTGAGTGTGACGTTGATTTTCGGGAGAGGACTGGAGCTTTAACTTTAATTTCTACTGTTTGTTTCACACTGACATAAATTGTATTACAGTAAACTGTACTAAACTCTGCGGGAGTGTGGGCTTGGCATTGATAGTGAATGGCTCCACTTCATGCTCACTACTGCGCAGAATCAGGTCCTGATCAGCACAAGATGTCAGCGCCATATTGGGACATTGGTGGTTTCACTTTTCTACAATGAAAGGTTTATGGTCTATGGTTTGAATATATTCATAAGCAGCTAGAAAAATGGAGCGCAGCTGGAAGAAAACAAAACTATAGATTTTTTTGCATTTTGTGGAGAGAGAGAATGACTGAGTACAGAAAGGCCTTAAAAACTGCTAGATCTGCTTATTGTTTAAATCTTTCAGAAGAAAATAAACAAAATCCTAGGCATTTATTTGATACAGTGGCTAAATTAAAGAGAAATAAAGCTTCAACTTCTGATGTTTCCAAACTGCACAGAAGTAATGACTTTATGAACATCTTTACTTTCAAAATTGACAATATTAGAGAGAAAATTATAACCATGCAACCGACTACTACAGTATGGCATCAGATGGAAAAATTCAAATAATTCACTGCTGTACAAGAGGAAGAATTGTCTAAACTTTAAATCATTTTGTTAAATCATCAAAATCAACAACATGTATGTTAGACCCTATACCAGGGATGGACAACTCCGGTCCTGGAGAGCCAGTGTCCAGCAGAGTTTAGCTCCAACCCTAATCAAACACACCTGAACCAACTAATCAAGGTCTTTAGGATTAGTAGAAAGTTATAGGCAAGTGAGTTTTTATCAGGGATGGAGATAAACTCTGCAGGACACTGGCCCTCCAGGACCGGAGTTGTCCATCCCTGCCCTATACCGACTAAGCTATAACACCAGATGTACTCGTTACATCAGAAGAAGAATGGCATGTAGGTTTACCGTAGTCAGCCGGATCTGGGCTGTATCCAGGTGAGATCGAGGACCTGCACCTAGACATGACGACAACGCAGCCCTGAAGTGTCAGCAGAGATTGTGTCAACTAGATCATCCACTGTGAAGGCCTCATCGACAGGACAGCCAGTGGCACAGATCCTCAACAAACCGTCGCATACCAGCGTGATGAATACGATCCTCAATTAGATGGAACTGGAATAAATACTTTGTCTGTTGCGCTTCCAGTTGGACTTACGAAAACTGCCTGAATCATAATCATGCACTGTTCGCTGCTGGCCAGAGGAGAACTGGCCCCCCGACTGAGCCTGGTTTCTCCCAAAGTTTTTTTCTCCATTTTAACACCGGTTTGCCACCTGATGTCACCTGTGGGAGTTTGGGTTCCTTGATGCTGTTGCCTTTGGCTTGCTTAGTTGGGGACACTTGACATTTGATTTTCAAAAATGTTTTGATCTGCCTGCATCGACACCATTGTATGCGAACTGAACCGAGCTGGATGATGACATCACTGTTCACTCCAGTGCTGAAATAGAAAAATGAACTAAATTAATAACTATTGATTCTTACAACCATAGGCATAATTTGCGGGTGGGACATGTCCCCACTTTTTGAAAGGGTCGATATTGTCCCCACCACTTTCTGAAAAATCTTGCGGCACTGATATCTAATACAAAAGAAACACCTCTACTTGAATATCAATTTGTGTTAATAATAGGCGATCTGGCGCCGGGGTGTGTTGTTTTTGAAATCATGTTGAGTACTTGTCGCTGTTATCAGAGGCGCAACAGTGTTCTCTTGGCGCTCGTGCACACTGCGGATTCACACGGACGAGTGCTTCAGTCTATCGCTTAACTGTTGCAGAGACTCTATTCGTTACGTTGAAATCACAAAACAAAATACACATAAACTTGTCCCTGCTCTTGATATACAATCACTGATGTACATCTTTGGTTTTAATGAGAAGGAAAAAAATCCTACATGGATGGATCAGAACCCAGAACCTCTTGCACGCTAAATGAAAATGCCACTAGTCCATCAGGACAATCTGTTATCAAAAGGGAGAAACTATAATATTATTATTATTATTGTAATAATACAATTACAATACACATACACATTCCTGTCCCACCTTAGTCTGGGTAACCCAGCCTGATCTGCCGGCGATTTGATTTCGCTCGGCAACTCAGTCTGGAAACCCGTGCATTCATTTCTGCTGTGCTGTTACACTTTTGCGGGAACCAATCACAGACTGGCTTATCCACCTTGTTCGCTATTGGCGGGTATAAAACGATGACGATAGAGAAGCAACGGCAAGCAGCTTTCAAACTCTATCTGATCTACCCGTCTCTCGCACGACCGTCACTCCAAAATAACAATGCACAATCACATTGACGCCGATTGTGTTAAGCATTTACCTTATCTGAAAGAAATGTAGCAGAGCGTTGATCCAACAGTCTCTTCATAGGAAGATTACAAACGGCGATTGATGACACACAACGATTTTCTGCTGTTATTTTGGTGGTTTGAAGATTTTGGACTCTTTTACTTCAATGCCCCTTGATGGTAGACAATATTCTTATTATTTGCTCTATATGTTTCGTCTCCCTGCTTCTTGAATCTCGCGCCACCTAAGCTGACTGGAATTCTTTTTGGTTGTTATGACAATGACGTAGTTTAAGGCGGCTATATTCCACGTTCATTTACACAGAACCAGAACAATATCAGAGTCGCCTTTTAAGCTCTCGACGATGCTGAATGACTTGCTCATGTTTTTTTTGCACAACCTGCAAAATTCGCTTGATGCCATTGCTGCTTCTGCAAACCGCGGATCAGTGCTACAAACTAAACCTGCGTCTCAATCAGCTCCCTAGTTCCCTAGGTTGCGAATCAGTATATCATGGAAGTGAATGTGGCTGATTCCCTGATCAGTGCCCTGACTACTGAACTAGGGAGCTGACTGAGACAAACGGTAAACCTGTCTGGAGCATAGACTGTAAAAAATGGTCTGGAGTTTTCGCATCGCTCTGCAAAGTACGTCACCCGGATTGTTGATCTGATTGGTTGAAGGACTATCCAATTGCGTGACTAATACTCATTGATCACGCCTCTTGTGCAGTAGGAAATAGAGTGACCCAGGGACGACGCGTTTTTGTAGGCAAAACCCGGAAGCGAGTAAGCATTTTAGGACTTCCGGTTCCAACGCCGTAAAGTCTATGGGTTTTTTTAATGTGTTTTTGCTAAATCGCCTGAAATAAGGTCTGTGGTTAACAAAGCCTCTAAGTACTTTCAGGTTTTGATCTATGACATAAAACACACCAGTTATAACCCACTTGTTATTTTTTAAACTTTTACTGTGTCTTAAAATCGGCAGTTGCTAACAAATTGCTAAAAGGGACTACTTCCTTTGGCGGGGACTTTAGACGTCATCATGACAAACAGGACATTTGGACAGCATTTCTCATGAAAAAGTGGATAAGTATTCATACACAGCGCAGATCATAATCAGCGAGCATGTTTTTAAATAGAGTTGTTTTCTAAATAAAGTTTGAGTACGCTTAGTGGTGACGACGTTGATCCGCGACCAAGGTGTGCTGTAGTCCGTTTATAGCCTACTGTTAGCCTTTTATATCTGACGACTTTATTTAGGCTTCAAAATCTATAAATGTTGTGTTAACTTGTAAAGATTATCTTGATAGACAAAACGTGTAAGTGTCATAACCCTTTGTTAAACACAGAGCTTATTTTCTGCGATTTTCCAAAAGTCTATGGGAAAAATGCATAGGCTTTCAGTCGAGGGAACCCGTGCGCCGCTAACTTCCGGGTTGGCCTACAAAAACGCGTCATCCCTGGGGCACTCTATACATAGCAAACTCCCCAGACCAATGTTCAATTTTAAAGGTCCCGTTCTTTGTGATCCCATGTTTCAAACTTTAGTTAGTGTGTAATGTTGTTGTTAGAGTATAAATAAAATCTGTAAAATTTTAAAGCTCACAGTTCAATGCCAAGCGAGATATTTTATTTAACAGAAGTCTCCTACATCGAACGGCCAGTTTGGACTACATCCCTCTACTTCCTTCTTTAATGACGTCACTAAAACTAAAAGTTTTTTGACTAACCTCCGCCCACAGGAATACACAAATAAAGGGGGCGTGGTCTTGTTGCGCTACCACGGAGAAGAGCAAGAGTTGCGTTTGTAGAGTGTGTTTGTCGCCATGTCGTCGAAACGCTGTTATTTTCATCCCGCAGTCCAATCACCTTTGTTTGGCCTTCCCAGGGACGCTGTACTTAGAGATCAATGGTTACAATTTATGTTTAACTCGGTTCCCGAAAATTATAATCCACATGTAAAACTATGTTTATAATAACACTGAGCGCATGCATCTCCACGTTATGGTAAGAGGCGTGACCTTTCCGGGCAAGGAGCGCTAAGCTGCTGTCGAATCACAACACAGAAATCGCTGGCACAATCAGAACTCGTTACGTATTTCTGAAGGAAGGACTTCATAGAACAAGGAAGTCATCAGCCCGTTTTTATGAAAGTGGAAACAGCGGTATACAGATTATAAATTATGTGAAAAATACTGTTTTTTTACACGCGAAACATGAACACATGTTATATTGCACACTATAAACACAATCAAAGCTTCAGAAAAACACGAAAAACGGGACCTTTAAATTGAGCTTGGTCTGGTGATAGCCAGACTAGTCCCACCTACTTTTTAAAACAAAGTTCATTAAGTTTTTTTTCTTTTGAAAGAAATACTTTTATTCAGCAAGGATGCATTAAATTGTTTAAAAGTGACAGTAAAGATTTGTACATTGTTAAAATACTTAAAATAAATGCTGTTTTTTGGAATGTTCTATTAATCAAAGAATATTGAAAAAATGGCTTATGGTTTCCTGAAAAATATATAGCAGCACAAATGTCTTCAACTGTTTTGCACTAAATTGGCATATTAGAATGATTTCTGAAAGACACTGACACCGAATGGCTGCTGAAAATTGTGCTTTGTCATCACAGATGTTATTACATTTTAAATATATTAAAATAGAACTGTAACTTCTGTCTGTTTCTCACACAATGCTATGGAATGACTTATCTGAAGACTAGGAATATAGCACAATGTCATAAAGACATCTTATGGTTCTTTTGTAGTGCTTTTTTGTCACTTTTGAAAAACAAAAAAGGACTACAAGCACTGGTCACCATTCACATTATGGAGAACATAACAATATTTAATATTCAGGTAAACTTTTCTTTTTGTGTTCCACAGAAGAAAGAAAGAAAGTCATGCAGGTTTGGAACAACATGAGTGTGAGTAAATGATCATTTTGTGTGATCTGTCGCTTTAAGGGGATCTTTTGTTTTCAGGATTGTGTAAGAGCATTTTGCAGTGAAACGTAACTAACCGTGTCCTCTCAGCTTTCCATGTTTATCTCTCCCAATTTCTCACCAACATTCTTGCCTCTACTGCTCAGTGCTAATAACCTTTCCCCAATAGTGCTTTAAGGGAAAACCTGAGCGATCAAATGAGGTCATGAGTTGATGGCAGAAAGGAAAAGGGCCCGGTGTCAATCACCCAATCCAGGCGAAGAAAGTAAACACAGGCAGGTTAGACATAAAAGACCTCATGGAGTTTTGTTATGGCTCATATGGCTTAGACTGACATGTTTGACAACTGCACTGGCTAGCAGCAACGTTATGACATGTCCAGCTCTGTCTACGATAGGGACTTGTTTTGCAAGGTGTTCAGAAATGTCAGTGCTTCGCTGAGAGGATCGGATTTCAAAAATGCTAGTTTACTCACAGTATTCATCAGGTGTATATTTGTTGGGAATTGTTCAAAGGGTAATCAAAATGTTTTCCCCAATCATGTGTCTTAAATATTTTAATCAACATTAAAAAGAATTTTCTATCAGATGCTGTAAATTAAGCATTATCAGGATTCCTGTGAGAGTCATGCAGGGAATGTTCAACTTTTAATGACTGCTCATCAAAGGCTTAATAGTGGACAAGAGCAACATTTTTAAAATTAATAAACAGAACATACATGAATCAATAACTTAATCACTCAAATATCTGCTTTATATCACAGCAAGTAAATAAACATCAGACTGAATATTATATTACTGGACAGCCGAACAATAATTTCTCCAACATACATACAAAGCTTGAGGTTGGTAAGATTTTTAAAAGAAGTATCTTATGCTAAATAAGGCTGCATTTATCCGAAATACAGTGAAAACAGTAATATTGTGAATTATTATTACAATTTTAAATAACTGTTGTGGAAACCGCACTACTTTTTTTTTTTTTTTCAAAATTCTCTGATGAATTAGAAAGTTCAAAATTATTTATTCATTTGTTTTTGCAACAATATGAATGTCTTTGCTGTCACTTTTGATCAATTTAATGTGTCTTTTCTGAATAAAAGAATTTAAATTTCTTTAAAAAAAAAAAAATCTTACCCCAAACTTTAGTGTAACAGTATACTGTGTAAATGAGAATTTTTGTTGTTCAATCATGTCTACAACAATTTTAAACTTGCAAGGTTTCTACTCAAGTCACAGGGGCGAAACCTCCACCGTTGATTTGAGCATGAGTCTGAGTGTCTAAACACACAACACAAGACAATGACAGTAAATGTGTATTCTGTCTGTCTGAGTGATGGTATCAGCTGCACTCCTGCTGTACACCAGCTGATAACAGCCAGACTCTGGCTCCTTCCTCTCACAGATAAACACGTCCTCCATACCAAACTGAGTGCATATGAGTGATAGGCTGTGTGTGTTTGTTGTGCGAGTGTGCACAAGTGAAGTGTGAGGTTTGTTGCACAGATTATCCAGCTGGAGTTCAACTCACAGATGTACATCACACAGATATACAGCTATCTCTTCATTTGCTGAGAGACATGTCTATCTCTGGTGGAAACAACAAATCACTGTTTAGTGTGAGAATTCTTTGGTTTCATATAGAAGTCCAAGACAGAAAAACAAAAACACAAGTTGTGAAATGTAGCCTAGTGATTAGTATACACTGAGCTGTGGTGTTCATGTGAGAAACAAGGGTTTAAAAATAGTCTGTGTCACATTCTGATTTCATTCCCCTCTGTTATTTCTCTATTTCTGTTAATCAATTAAAGGATTGGTTCACTTCTGAATGAAAATTTCCTGATAATTTACACACCCCCATGTCATCCAAGATGTATATGTTTTTCTTTCTTCAGTCAAAAAGAAATTAAGGAAAACATTCCAGGATTTTTCTCTATATAGTGGACTTCACTGGAGTACAACGGGTTGAAGGTCCAAATTGCAGGTTCAATGCTGCTTCAAAGAGCTATTAAAATATAAAAATGTATATACTTTTTAACCACAAATGCTCATCTTGCATTAGCTCTGTTATGCACCACGCATTGCGTAATCATGTTGGAAAGGTCACGAGTGATGTAGGCGGAAGTACCGTGGTAGGGTGAAAAACTCATTCATCTAATTTTCTCCTCTAGCTTCAATATCATCCGACATTGATGTTTTACCTTTTTTTGTAAAGGCTTTTAGTCTTTGCACGTTCGCTTTGTAGACACTGGATCGGTACTTTCGGCTACGTCATGTGTGCCCACACAGCAGGAGACTCCTAGCCGGATCCGCATTCAAGTCGCCAAACCCGCGTGACTGTCACATTCGTTTTGGCGCCGCACAGAGGATCAGCTCCGCTTCCGGGCGGCGCAGTAAATTCTACTGTCAATCAGCAGATCCTGAGCGGACCCATGTCGGATCCTTGGACGGGCACGCACCTTTTCTTTAACGGTTGTATCAATTTGCAGGTCCCAAATGGACCCACTGTGGAGGTAAGGTTTTAATCGCGGATGCGGGGCGGATCCGCAATCCGCCTTTGTTGCAGATCCGTCTCTGTGTGCAAGTGGACGCCGATCAAGTGGACACCGATACGGGTCCGTTCGCAGATACGTTCAGGAAGCCGCGATACCTCCGCGGCCGATCCGCCACGGAGTCCTTTTGCTGTGTGGGTGACCTTTCCGACGTGATTACGTAATGCGTAGCACATTGCAGAGCAGTGCCGAGCATTTCTGGTTAAAAAGTATATACACATATATTTTTTAGAAAATCACAGATCGTTTCACTAGATAAGACCCTTATTCCTCGGCTGGGACCGTGTAGAGCCCTTAGAAGCTGCACTGAAACTCTAATTTGGACCTTCAACCCGTTGTACCACTATATGGGGAAAAATCCTGGAATATTTTTCTCAAATACCTTCATTTCTTGTCGACTGAAGAAAGAAACACATGAACGTCGTGGATGACATGGGGGTGAGTAAATTATCAGGAAATTTTAATTCTGAAGTGAACTAATCCTGTAAATTGTAAAAAAAACATTGAGCATGTTTAGAATGGCATACTAGCTTACTATTTACTGAGTACTGTGCTGCATACTGCCTACCACTTTTTAAATAGTAGGTGAAACAGTAGGTAAATGATAAATGAAGTTGAAAGTAAACACATGAATTGAAAATGAAGCATGCAAAAAAAAAAAAAAAAACTGGTTGTCACTGATTGTCACATGACCTTACCACCACATGGCAGAATTCAGAATAGCATGCATACTGCTTGCACTATTCTGCCATATGGTATATATGCTAGTATGCTATTCTGATTTAGTGAAGAAAATCACAACCAATACTTCCATTTCATCCATCCCTTTGCTAACTAAGTGCATGGGAAAAATTACTCCAAAATAGTTGTGTACTGCACATTTTGGCAAATCTAGTACGTATAGTTAATCTACATTCTATGCACAGCATCCATTCTATATACTGCAGAAATAGCAAGCGTACTATGATAGTATGCTATTCTGAACATGTTGTATGAAACGCATTCAGGCACGTGATAATGTTCAGGGGTGTAGATTTGACTCCTTCTCTTTTTCTATCTATCTCTTCTTGTCACACTGAGTGGAGCTGTCATGGCATATATCAGCAGTGCTACATGGCCTGGGGAAACACAGGGCAATTATGCTAATAAATAATAATAGGATTGGCTACATGACATCATGAGTGATGGGGCCTCTCAGAACTCATTTACATGACTTTGTGCAGCAATCATCGGCCCCACTAATGTAATGCTAAGCAAATGAGCCCTTTCTGAATATTGTGCAATTTATGGCAAGTCGACTGGCACGGAGAGCGAGTCTATAAATCATGTTGAAACACATGCCCCCAATGACAGCTAAATCAACATAGAGTAATTGCTTTGAAATGTGCTGGAACAGTGCTGGCTGGACAGAAAGAGAGAGAGAGAAGGAGAGAAAGGAGGAAGGGATTGAAAATTAGAGGGAAGCAGGCTTTGAGTGAGCATGTTGTGCTTCTGACCTCCCTGTGACACCTCAGATGCACATTAAAGAAGTTTTTTGGGCACAGGCTGCTTTTTTCCCAAAAAGTTGCATGACAAAATGCTACTTCGCAGTTTTTAATGGCACGTATTGTGCATGCAGCCTTACAGCTGAGCAATTACAAATTACAAATTGAGGCAATAATCAAGTATGCTCTTCTAAACTGTCTACTCTTTCAAGCTCTTGGAAAGTGTAATTTAATCTAGTGAATCAGTTTGGATGATTCATGTCAATTAACTTTTTTTTATTATTATTATTTAAAACAACAACAACAATAATATATTTAATTTATATAGTGCCATTCCAAATTTCAAGGTCTCTTCAAGAAAATTGCAGCATCCAATTATATTCAAGTACCTACTCTTTGCTGAAATATTTCTATATTTTTTACTATGTGTTAAGGTCTAACATATAATATTTGGCCCTCTAGGTTCAAAAATAAAACTATGAATCTTGCGATAACAAATCCACCCCGACCGATCTAAAATATAAATCATCATTATAGGCTTATAAGTGCATTTGGTTAAAGACATTTATGCACTCTCTTATTCTTTTTTTTATTTTCCATAAAAGTTACATAGTGTAGCTTTAAAAAGATATTGACCTCTTGAATAAAATAAATGTAGTCAGCTACTTTTTGTTAGTAATTTGTAGAAACGTAGAGTGACTGTAGTTTAACAACACCTTAATTATGAAGCAAATTTCGAAGTTCACCAACAATGCACCATGCATTTTTTTTACAGAGCTCATACGGAGAGATATATCTAACTGCAGAACCACAGAACCACACGTCACAGCAGTCTGAGGCCAGCAGTCTCAGACAGAATGTTAGGGTGGTGCTGACGATTGCGTATCCCGCCCCAACCACTAACCCTACCCTTAACTATAACTATAAGCTGTACATTTACCAATGCCCAACCCCACCCAACCACTAAACCTACCCTTAATGATGCTAAAAGTTCCACCCCAACTCCAGTCTGAAACTGCTGGCCTGGCGCTGCAGTTGATTATTATTGCATACAGAGAGTGAGAAGAAATCATTGCCTGAAGTTCCCCACTCCACCACCAGAGGGGGCGGCTGAGGCCCAGGCATTAGTGTTTGCCTATGTGCCACAGTGAGTTAGTGAGCTACATACAATGGCCATGCTGTATCACAGAAGGGGCTTACTGCTAACACTTCACCTCTACACCACACTTCCACAAACACACACACTTCAACATTACACACACAGAGCGCAGATTTAGCGTCAACCCACTGACTGATTGCTTTAGACACTGTCAACAACTGAATGACTGAGGGTGTGTGTATGTGTGTGGAACTGTCAGTAGGGCACCATGAGTGTTTCTTAGAGTATGTGTGCAGTGATACGTAGCAAACACTGGCTTGTCCATCATCATCCATTACCCTGACAAGGAGAGAGATTAATGACCACGGGGTCAGCGAGGGGCGCCCACTGCACCCCCCGCCTCCCACACACAATCTTTGAAGCAAAGCAGGGTGTGCTTCACACACACACACACACACACACACACACACACACACACATATATCCAATAATGTATACAGTATGAAATAAGTACAGAGTGTGAAGGAGAAAAGAGAAAGATCTGGATTAATAGTAATTTTCCCTGGGAAGTATTGTGGTTATTCTCTTGCATTTCCATGTCCTTTCCATTTACTCATGGTAGCATATTAGGTTACGCAGCACTGTCAGGTCTTTCAGCAGTGTTAAGTCAGCTTTTGAGTTTGAGGGCAGGTTTTCGTTCCAGCTCTGGACTTTCTCCTGCTTTCAATTCATTCCCTCTGTCTCTTTCCTCAGCTTGCTTTGGAGATTACAGACCTTGAGCCACACAGAAATTATTTTAAGTTGATTAATATTCGTTCTACAGTCAATTGACTGGTTATATGGACAGAAAATGAGCCTTTTTATGACTGTGGTTTTTTTTAATGAAGTACTGTGAAGTTAGAAAAGTACGAGTATTATGTAAGAATGATGTTAGCAATGCAAGGTGATGGGTTTAATTCCCAGAAAATCCCAGAAAACTAATAAAATCTACACATTGAATCCACCAAGTCAATTTGGATAAACAGCATCTGTCAAAAGGGCAAATGTCTTGGAAAATCTTCCCTCCTAACAAAAAACTGCTGGTTTATGCTGGTCTGGTGCAGTGAACTAGCATAGCAACTACAGTTGTGCTGGTGGTTATCTTTTGTCTAAGACTTCCCTAACAAAAAAGAAGTATACTTCAAGTTCATTTTATTAAGTATACTTAAGTAAAGTTCAAGTATATTTTTAAGTATACTTTATGTAGTAAAATACTAATATCAATGTACTAATAGTATACTGGCAAGTGTACTATTTCAATACTACTTGGAACTAAGCCCACTTTTTAGTGTATAAAAGTATACTTTTAAGTGTACTTTAAGTGTAACAATGTACTTTGAGTACACAACTAGTTTACAGTGTTTAATTTGTACTGCAACCATACTACCAGTGAACTTAGGTATACTGATAGTTTACTAGTTAAATACTTGTAGCACATTTTTAGTTTATGGAAATGAATACATATGCAACTAGATCATCTAATTATATCTCTTTGACTATCCCTAGAAAGAAAACTACTCATGGTCGTCCCGCTTTTGAATTTACTGCCCCAAATGATTGGAATGTGTTACAGAAGCTATTGAAATTAGAGACATATGTTTCAGTTTGTGCATTTAAAAAATTATTAACGAGTGCTTTTATTACAACATGTAAATGTTTGAACTTTTTTTTTTTTTTTTTGTATTTTAATGTATAGCTGTATGTCTTTTGGGATACCTTTACTCTCCTGCCAGGCTGTTATTAAAATAAGAACTTGTTCTTAATGACTTTCTTGGTTAAATAAATAAATAAAACCTAATGACAGAAATTTTGTTTTTGGGTGAACTAACCCTTCAAGTAGATTCCTCCGTACATATACCAGTGGACAAAACATAAAAAATTCACATACTCAATATTAGGAAGAAATCTGTTTTCTTTATAAATCAATATTTTAAGATAATGTAAGTTTATAATTAACAATATGAACAAATATTTTATAGGCTCAATCAAAAGAGTAAACACAAGTATGATTAGAATACCTAATTATACTTTTAAGTATATCTTGATCAAAAGATTGAGTACAAGTATGGTCCAAATATACTTTTTGACTTTTGACTATAAACATGACTTTTCTGTCAGTATAAGTCAAGTATACTTAAGTGCTATTTTAAGTATATTTCTGAGAAGTAGACTACACAAAAAGTAGTCTGAAAGTATAGTTTATAAGAAGTATACTAATATCACACTTGAAAAAATTTCATTTATGTAAGGGTTAACAAATTGACAGGTTTATAAACAGCTCATCCCTGGATCTTGGACCAAAACTTGCCCTCAAAACCACCTTTAACATAAACCAAATCATGTCACAAGCGTGGTGAGGCGATACAAAAGCTCTGAGATCCATTAAACAAAACTTGGCAGCCACTTCAGTTATTAATTTCTATGCTGCTTGATGATCTTTATTATATTTGCATAATGACGGAGACTGCTGATAAGCAACATATCACGGCTAATGCAGTGGGCCTTAATTAAAAACAGCTCGTTAAGATGAGTGTGTTCATTACTGGGACAGATGGCTTCTATTAGTTCTCTTGCCATCACTCATTCCCCTGTAATCACACACAGCGGCCATTTTGAAATGTCCTCCTCAATGAGCCTGAAGGTCTCATGAAGATTGAAGAAAGGAATACTCTACACTTAATGTTCATTGTTTGTTTTAATCTTAGCACTTGTACTTTGTTCGTTAAGTAAATATTTGATGGTGTAACTTGCGCTCTCATGTAAGTTGGTGTTGGATCTCATTGCTAGCAATGGCCTTCTGAAAATTTACCTTTGTAAACAGTCCAAAAAACACTCACACAAGAATGTGGGAGTACCATAGTTCAGTCATCAGAAAATTACATGATACTTTGATATATATATGGGGTACTGAATGATATTACCATTGTATTAACCAATACCATTGTAGTAGTAACCAATACCATAGTATTCTAGTATAACTCCTAGGTACTTCAAAGAATACCATGGTACAATTACGACCTTAGACTCCATGTTCCATATCTAAAATTTTACAATCATAGTTCTTTTTGATACTTTTTGTTAGTTTATATTAGATTAACTTTTTAATAAAGCATCTAATAAAAATAAATTAATGCATTTTAAGTGTATATTTTTTGTATTTGATATATGTATTTTTTAGAAGATCTCTTTTATTAAGCATATTTATTAAGAATATAAATATAAAGCTTAATATAATGTAACAATACTATTAACTTTTTCTTAGTGTATAATAGAATAAAAAAAGAATAAAAAAGAATCTAAAATTAGAAAATATATATATATATATATATATATAAGCAAAATATCACAGTCATAGACGTGCGATATGGCTGTATATCAGCACGCTAATAAGGTAATCACAGCGTGCTGATATACAGCCATATCGCACGGCTACGAGTGTGATATTGTGTTTATACAACAGTTCGACGGCACAAGTGTGTAAATAAATAAAAAAACAACGGAGTGTCTTTAAAAACCTCTTTTGTGCAGCACTACTTCCTTCCGCCACGGATTCAAATCTCAAGTTGACAGTTGGACCAAGCCTCCGTTACTAATTCTAACTTTAGAACTAGTAACGAAGGAACGTTGAGTCGCTTCATTGAATCTCATTGAATTTTGTACAGTATGAGAGAGAGAGAGAGAGAGAGAGAGAGAGATCGCCTGAGAAAGTATTACCTGTCTGATATACTGCATTATATGCATTCTTCAAGTCGATCACCATAATATTATATCCATTATAAAAGTCCATTTGAATGTCCGCTGAGGAAAGCGATCTTGTATATGTCCTTTTTTTTTTTTTTTTACAGCTATCGGAATTTTCCAAAACATCCATAACACCACAGCGCAAAAACAACTTCCTTTGCAAAAGTTCCTTTCAATTTAAAAGTCTCTAGTGACTGACAGACTCATTCTCCTGTAAAGTGTTGCTGCCATCTAATGGCGTATTAATGTAACTTTCACTCATTCCATATTACGCACTAATGGACTATATTTATATAAAATAATATTAATTGAACAACAAATAAACACAATTGTACAGTTCAGTCAAACATAAAGCACTATTTTTTTTTTTTTAACCAAAGGTCACCCTTTATGCTTGTATGTGGGTTTTTACAAATATTTAACGAATGAAGGGTATTTTAAAGGGCTTGTGACAAAACCTCATAACTCCATTGGATCCTCAAACTGTCAGTCAAAGCTCATAAATCTGCCTCACCTCGTGAATGAAGTGCGCACTAGTTTGGTCATCTCGTCTATGCAATGCAAAGGTAAATAAAGATCTGTTTGAAAAAAAAAAGTAAAGCGTTTTCTTTATTCAAAAAACACTGTCTATAAAGTTTAATTTTAATATGTTAAGTTTACGTTTTACGTATTTGAAGAGCGGAGAAAAGTCTTCGTCTGATATTTCCTGTCTAGTTGTAGCCAATATGCTATATAAGGTAACATTAATTATTATCAAATTTAACATAGCACAATTCGTCTTGCTCTGGAACAAATAATAGATTAATAAGACCAAAGATTGCAGTTTTATGTACTCAAATTGAATTATGTCTCATGTTTAATCACTATAAGTGCCAGCGGTAAATCCCAGAAGCACTGGCCGAGATGTAGCAGTTCTCGGCGCGTACATGACCCCTGAACAGCCGCTGACGGCCTGGAGCTCACATCTCAGAAAATGTCAAAACAAATTGTAAAATAGGCACTATTTTTAAATATGAATCACATATTTCAGGTCTAAACAACTACATTCTCGTCTAAAAAACTATTAAAACTACAGTTCGTGGTACAACTAGGGCTGGGCGATATATTTTGCATGCGATTGTCACGCGCATTTCATCAGTAAGGCCGGTTCCCTGATTGCCGCTAAATCGCCATCACCTGCTTTCAAATGGAGCGGCATTTAATAGACAGAGCCGTAGATCACTGACAAGCCACGCAATATCACGTTCATATTGCAGATGTATCGCCTTCGATAATGAACGCGATATTGCATAGCTTGTCAGTGAACTATGGCTCTGTCTATTAAATGCCGCTCCATTTGAAAGCAGGTGATGGCGATTTAGCGGCAATCAGGGAACCGGCTTTACTGACGAAATGCGCGTGACAATCTCATGCGATATATCGCCCAGCCCTAGGTACAACAAGTAGTATTCTCAAAAATAACTGTGGATTTGATCGGCTGCCATGACGGTCACTTCAAGCAGAGTGATACAAACGGTGAAAAGGTAGGAGGAGTGCTGTTATCACTGAAATATTGCACAGCTATCAGCCAATCAGATTCGAGAACCAGACAGAACTGTTGTATAAATATATATAATTTGAATCTTAGATACTTTTTTAATTTTGCATATAATATATTTCTATTTTTTATATATATATATATATATATATATATATATATGATGACCTTTTATTAAACATCAAATTTTATATAATATAATATAATATAATATAATATAATATAATATAATATAATATAATATAATATAATATAATTAATATAATATAATATAATATAATATAATATAATATAATATAATATAATTAATATAATATAATATAAATCTCCTTTAAAGAGTGTTAGAGACTTTTTAGGACCATGTCATTTTTGCTTGACACTGGTAAATGATATCAATTTAACAATTTTATTGTAGTAACTATGATATTTTGGCTTTTGATTACCATGGTACATTTGTTAGCGTATATGCTAAAAGCATAACCACAAGCAGAGGCTAATGGCAGGCCAGCAGTGACAGCACTGCAAAGGCCTACAGGCCTGAACTCTCCGCCTCGAACGGTGACTCTGTAGGACAAATCACATTCAGCTGCCCCAAGAGAGATATTACATCAGGTTAACTGGAAAGTAGCGCGCGTGTGTGTGTGTTACTGGGGAACATTATTATCCTCTGAGTGTTACGTAGTAATTGTGCCTCGTGCTGTTCAATCGAACTGTCGCTTTAGCTTAGCCCTCTGCTCCCTGGCCTGACAGGTTCATACACACACACATTCGCTCAAGTTCCCGAAGGCTGAGTAGACTTGACATAGGAGTCCTTGGAGCTTGGCAGTAGCGACTAGCCAATGCTGACTATGAGCTCTAATTATCCACTCTTCGTCCTCATCTTCCTCGTCATCGTTAGTGCCTGCTCGCCTTGTCAGAAGTAATCGGGCAGCCGTCACCTCTCCCCGCTGCCCACAGGGTTGTCAAGGCGACCATGGAAAGGTCAACGCCACGCAATTAAATCTCCCTGCGGTGGGCTGGAGAGAGAGGAGGATAAGACACGGGCACTCGACGCTGACTGTGACACCAGGCCCCTAATGCCTCACACTGTAGCCTACTTATGCTGCTCATCATAAGAACACACACACAGGTATATCTTTCCCTCTGTCCCTTCATTTATCTTCAGCCTCCTCTTTTTGCTCTATTTTCACCTCTTTACTTTTTCTCTTTCAATGTGAACCACTTGTAAAAGAAATGGATGTGTTTGTTTGGATTTCTCCAAGTTGAAAATGGAATGTATTTTAGATTACTACAAGATTAGTGTTCATTTGTTCAAACTGTTTGCTTTTCTTTGTTTAGTTTGGATCTATTTTAGCCAAGAGTTCTGTCCCGGGTCTCTCTCTTTCTTTTACTTTCTCTTTTTTTCTCGCCCCCTTTCCTTTGGTCCTTCATTTGTCTTCAGGGCTTCTTTTTATTAAAGGGATAGTTCACCCAAAAATAACATTTCTGTCAGTATTTACTCCATTTTATGTCAATATGTATTCCTCATATTTTGTATCATTCAACAGTTCACAGTGCTGTAATGTGCCAAAAAGTATACCAACAAGCACCATAAAAGGACTTGTGGGCTAAATTCAGAGCAGTGTTGTTATTGTTAACTAAAACGATTAAGAATCATTTTTAGTAAATTAAATAAAGCTGAAATAAAATAAAACCTTAAAAAGAAAATATTGATATTAAATGAAATGTTGCCTTGGAAACTAGCTGAAATAAATATGCTTAAGTTGAAGTTGAAAATGATTAAAATTAAGTTAAAAAAACATTTGTTTGGTAAAATGACAAAGGCACAACAAAATGGCTAAAATTAAAATAAAAACTAAAAATATAAAATTAAAACAATCATAAAATGTATAAAACACATGCCGTTTTGGCTTCATCATACCCGGTGCATCAAAATTGGTGGATCATTTTTGAATCATGTATACAAATATCAAATACGATTTTACATTTCTGTCAATTCCTCACATAAAGCTATCAGAAGTCTGTTATGTTTGGTTTTTGTCCATGTCCTTTTTGAGTTTGACTGGTATGGTATGTAAAAAACTTTTCCTTCTGTATAATAATAAAAAAAGTTTTGAAACGGCATGAGGGTGAGTAAACAGTGACAGAATATTACTATTCATTTAACCTTGAGTCATGTAAGCATCTTACAACCAATCCTTATTGGCTGTAACCAAACACACACATGCACACACCTCTTTCTTTGATCAGAATCTCCCCTCTGACCTTCTTCTACACACACACTTTCTTGTGACCTTGTTGGCTCTCTCCCTCTCCTCCCCTTTCCCGTGCGTGTGTGTGTGTGTGTGTGTGTGTGCACGCCAGTGACTAGCCTGACTAATGTGCGTGCAGGCCCCCACCCTCAGTGTGTGTGTGAGTGTGTGTCAGTGGCCAGCCTGACTAATGTGTGTCCTGGCCCCCACCCTTCCCATCCATCAGGCCCTGCACATTGTTTTGACGTCTAGTTAATTCTCGCCTGATGATTTATCAAACTCTTATTACGGCCCGCTGAAAGCCTCATTTATTGTCTTGATGTATGGTAATGATAGGCCTACTGCAGCCCTCCTGAATCTTAACTAACTCCTCTACTTCTCTCCCTCTCTCTCTCTGCTTTTATCATCCCTTCCTCTCTCTCCATCTCTTCTGTTCACATTAGGTCATTGCCAAGTGCTTTATCACTTTCTAAGTCATTGTTTCTACAGTAATCTCTCTCTAGTTTTAATATCCTCTCTCTTTCTCTCTCTGTTTTAGTTGAATGTCTCACCACAGGAAATTATGTGTGAGATTATTCTGTTCCACCTGTGACTGAAACAGCTCCTCCATCTTTAGCCTATTACACCAGTAAATGTCATAGATTTCCACGCGTAGATTTCGCCACATCACATTAGCTTTATGTTAGTCTGTAAATTCTATAGGCCATTGGTTCCCGTTCTGCCTGATTGCCACTGACAGCGGATCAGAGAACTGCTGGTGTGTGCGACTCTTCGGGAGCATCGGATATCAGCTACAATAAATCTACAATGACTTTGTTACTGACACATAACAAAACACTCTGTTTAATAATTCACCATACAGAAGGAACGGGGGCTATTAGCTATTTGCTGCAATGCAATAAAAGGCTTGTGAAAAATCAATACATCCAGACTATTTCCTGGCCAGTCTTTCGGCCATGTTCCTAATGGATCTGTGATCATTATCGTTGTGCGCACGTGATTTAAATGTGGCCGTGTCTTGGATTTTCAAGTTTAAGGTTCAAATCTATGTCTTGTGTTCTGTTTATCAATAGCAGGGATTTGCTTCAAGAAGCCTAAGATAAAATTGCATACATTTACAAATTTGTTAGGGCTTAAATGAATTTACAAATTTACTCACCATCACGTAGTTCCAAACCCTTCCGTGTAAAACAAATGCACTGCAGTTAATCACAACTGTCGATATTCTGAAAAACAGCATGACTTTGAATGTGATATTGCTTTTATACTATTTTTGAGTAACTTACATTTTAGACATATGTTGCATGTTATTTTGACTGCTTTTGCTCTACCAATGAACAGAATTTCAAATGAAGCCACATTTTAACCACTACACATTTGAGGAGGTGCAATCTCATTTGTGAATGAATCAGCATTTTTGAGCAAATCAGTTGAATGAATGATTCAGTGGCTGCTTTTGAATATGCATACCTCCCTATAGGCAGAAAATAGTATGTGAAAAAAGTAGTATGTTCAGTAAAAAGTATCCAGATGATCTACTACTTCCAGCAAGATTTATGAAGTGTGCATCTAATACTATATAGAGAATACTTTTTAGTAGTCACAAAGAACCTACTCAAGGAGTATGTAATTTTGGACAGTCAATATGATAGTCACATGTCGCTACCAAATGGCGAAACAATATAACCTGCAGAAAAAGTCAGTGAAAAAATATATTTACCACTAAATACACACACCGACAACGAGTAAACACATACTGGTGGAGGGAACTGTAAAGCACTGTACACTCTTAAAAATAGAGGTTCTAAAAGAGTGTTTTCAAGGTGATGCCAAAGAAGAACCATTTTGGGTTCTCTGAAAATCCTTTCAGTGAGCAGTTCCTCTTTTTTAGAGTGAATACATTTTAATTATCTAAAGAAACTTTTTCCACTATAAAGAACCTTTTGTGCAATTAAAAGTTTATATGGATGAGAAAGGTTCTTCGTAGAACCATAAGCCACTTTTCCAAATGTCAGGCCGAGTGGTAAGGATTGGTTAGAGTTATATTTCCACTTCAGCTTGGTTCAGCACGGCACAACTACAAACCATTCTTGATCCGTAATTCTCAGCATGGTTAGCTAACCATGCTGAACCGTAGTGGTAGAATATGGCTGCTTCCAAAAACCTAGGCAGCTGACTCATTGTCTCGCTGCCCTGTCACACAATGACTTAGCAGGAAGCATTTGCACACAAAGGTACCTCACAAAACTGATTTCAGACAGACTTCTGAGGCAGCGTAACAATTTAATGATAGATAACAAAACAGAGAGCACTTTGGTGACAACAAACTGAATATTTAATTACTGCAATACTACACTCTAAAAATGCTGGGTTAAAAACAACCCAAGTTGGGTTGAAAATGGACAAACCCAGCGATTGGGTTGTTTTAAACCAACTGTTGGGTTAAATGTTTGCCCAACCTGCTGGGTAGTTTCATTTAACCCAACTATTGTTTGAAAATGACTATATGGCTGACTTAAAATGAATCTAAAATGAAATTAAAATGTTCATTTATTAAACATATTAATAAATGCTAATTTTCAAGATATTTTGGGTTCATTTTAAGTAAGCAATACTGTAATTTTTAAACAATAGTTGAGTTAAGTAAAACTACCCAGCAGGTTGGGCAAACATTTAACCCAACTGCTGGGTTAAAACAACCCAATCGCTGGGCTTGTCCATTTTCAACCCAACTTGGATTGTTTTTAACCCAGCATTTTTTAGAGTGTAACTTATTGCTAGAAAGTACTGACTTCGGTACTGAAATTTTAAAAATGTGACTCTTTGAGCGCTTTTGAGCGGTTTCATGAACACCTCTGACTGACCATTGTGTTGACGTGCTCATCGGATATGTCTGTGATTGGCTTCAATGGTCAACGCTTCAAAAACGTTGTAAATAGTCATCAATGACGCTCTTCACCGAGCGCTTACACAGATACACACAGGAGTGTCTGACCAGTCCGCTGATAGACGCCTGCTTGATAAATGCTCCTGCTTTCAAAATGCTTTCAGATTCAAACACTTCCGTGTTCTTTCAAACGCTCCCGTGCGCTGATCATTGTAGCCAATCACAGACATATGCGATGACCGTGTGAACACAATGGCCAATCAGAGGTGTTTGTGAATCTGCTCAACAGCGCTCAAAGCGTCAAATGTTTTAAATTTCAGTACCAATAGGTACAACTCCACTAGAAATGTAATCAAAAGTGGGGAAAGTTGGTCAAAGTGTACACTTTACACACAAACTGACCACTAACCTCAAATTTCAGACAAATTTCAGACGCCATCTTTATTTTTTAGCTCAACAGTCAGGGAATGGAACGCTCAGGGTTGTGGGATATCAAAGGCAGCGAAGGATAGAATCTATGCGGCCTTCAAAAATCAATCAGATGAAGGCATCTCAGGAGACAGGATGTGGCTTGATCATTGGATTCGGACTTGCCTTGGTAACTTCCTACCTCCTTATCCTGCCTGCGGAGGCAGCATTTTCAGCAGTTTTCAAACACAGCCTATGTGTTGTGACATCTCCACTCAGGATTGGTTACTTGTCTGTTGCCTGGCTACCAGTTTTTGTGTAGCTGGCCAAGCATGCTATTTGAGCTAAGAAAACACAAGTTAATAGTAAAATTAAAAGAAATATCTGGTCATCCACCATAACATGGTCGCTATTTACATCTCATACCTCTGTAAATCAAGGCAACGACTGACACATTTGTATTACATTCCAAATAGATCTGTTATCAGGCCCACTGTGGAAAACGAAACCATATCCATACCGGCTGGACCAGATCGGCACGGAATGAAGCGTTTAAGCAATGAGAACGATTTGGCACAACGATGGAAATGCGATGCCAATAAAGAACCTTTATTTTTAAGAGTGTATATCAGTGCTCTTGGAATGCTGTTTGTCCAATCAGATTTGAAGACTGAAACTAATTAGTATAAGTAAATATATGTGGCCACAAACAAGATTTGAGAGCTGTATGAAAGAAAATAGTCACCAGTAAATGACAACTTAACTTTGTGTGAGGAACAGACTGAAATATATGACTTCAGAAGACTTAATATAGTGTTAAATATGTTTTATAGTGTAAAAGCTTGGCAGTAAAAATAATAAGCCAGTTTCAATGTATGCAAAAACCAGCCATTTCAAAATGATTTAACATAAGATTTTTTTTTATTTTTTTTTTTAAATTACATAAAGACAAATGACAGATGTTTTTTTAGGTTAACTGTCACTTTAAGATGTGATGTTAAACATCATACAACATAATTCCTTTTTTTTAGCTGCTATTACACTGAGAATAAACACATGACCATGTAAAGACGGAAATAGAGATAATCAAGGTCCTGTAGCATGAATATCCTTCTTTTTCACTCTTTCCACTCGTTCCTCAGTCCCCAAGAGAGAGAGAGCCCCTGGGGGTCTTTAAATACTTTATTGGGCTGTAACATTACCTTAATGTCTCTCAGCATTTCATCTGCCTACAGCCTAATGGGAAGTGATGGCAGCCATGTTCCTCTGCAACAATGACCTGAAACATATGGGTTCAGTTTCTGTTTCGCAGGTGTGTGTGTTTTCTTTTAGGTAATGGGAACATGATGATGTCACTTAGCATTTGGAGTATCCAGTGTTCCTTTATGTGCAGGATATTTATATGACTTCTATATCCCGCTAAGACTGTGCACACTTATGTAATCTACTGTAGATTTATGTCTAATCTAGACAGGAAAAGAAATTTAAGCAACTTGTTTTCCTCCTTTCATCATCATATCTTTCCCCACTCTCTCACCTTCTCTCTGTCTCTCCTTCTTTCTGCAGATGAGCGATGAGAAGAACAGTGAAAGAGGTCAGACATTAGCAGGGCTATCTAATGACTGTTGCAGCTCGGCATTATGGGATGGGTGATCTGTCAGCGCCTGTCAGAGACAGGCCTTCCATTAGAGTTGCACTTGAGTGATGGGACACACATACACTCACACGCACACACACAGCGTTCCAGACACCTCACAACATAACGGTTCCACCGCTGCTATGCATCATGTGTCATTCTAGAGCCCTCTATTTAATGACCCTGTCCATCCACACACACACATCGCTCAATGTAAATTACACCTGACCCAAGGGGACAAGCAGGAGGACAGCGAGAAGACAAGAGAGTGAGACAGTGTGAAAGGAGATGTCTTTATTAAAACTGAACATGAGACATGGGTTATCAGACATGCATGCATGGGAATACATGTTATCAGTCGTATGCATAGGTAATCTATGTACTCTTTGAGGGTTGTACATGGCTTTTTGTGGTGCTGATATGTTTACGATGTTATCTGTGAATTAGTCAGCAATGTAGAATATCTAGATGGGACAGCACCTTTCTGGAAAAATCATTATATATACATATATATGAAAGAATTTAAGACCAAGCATAAGCCTCTGCCATCCGAACTAAATGCATATGCGGTAAGCGGTAATGTACTTACTGTTTATCCATCTATCTATCCATCCATCTAACCATTCATCTATCTATCCATCGATATATACATATATAGCTAATTGCATCTATTTATCCATCCCTCCATCCATCCATCCATCCATCCATCCATCCATCCATCCATCCATCCATCTATACACTGTATGTTATGACGAGATCATCAGCCTTTCTTTCCCAATAGGCCCCTCAGTCCTTGTTTCTTGATGAGAACGAATCACCTGTTCTTTCATTCCTTCTCTCTCGTCTTCTCTGGCCCTCTCTTTCACTGTCACCCCATCCGTCATCTTATCCCCGGTTATAATACAGCCCATATGAGTTGATTGGCCTGAGATGGTCTCTACACACTTTCATTTAGCCTCTCTCCCCTCACACATATACTCTGTCTCTGTCCCTCTCCTCTATCCTTATTCCATCTTTCTACCTCTCCGTCCCTCCTTCCTCGCCCCAGCTCCTTATTGCTCTATCAATCTCTCCTAGCAGAAGATCAATACATGCTTGCTTGCTTTCCTTCTCTGTCTCTCTTTTCTCACTCACTCTTTGTCTACCTCTTCACCCGGGGGGACTCTATCGGTAAAAAGAGAAAATATTGATTTTAGGCTGCCATTATCATTAAGAACAACTGTTTTTGCACCATAGAAATCTCTTAATTAAATTTTAAATTGTGTATGATGTTTAATCAGTCTGTACTGATGAGCACTTATGAGCATGATTGTAAATTTGACATTGATTTTATACAACAAATATTAAGTGAATTGCACAATATTGACTGTTTTTTTGCTCTGTTGCACATGAAAATAGTTCCAAACAAAGTCACAGCAGAACATTTGCCGTCTTCAAGCAACACAGCGGTGTTTTGTTACTGAACGAATCAGCATTTATAAATGAATCAGGTGAGTCAATGATTCAATGACCCATTCATAAAGACAGTCACTTGCTTAATTCTTGAATTAGTCAGCCGTTTGAACAATCGGTTGAACGACTCATTGATTAGAACACATATATATTGTATATGTGTGAAAATATATCAGAAACTTAATTTCAGAGGCCGAGAAAGTTACATCTTATAAAATCAAGCACATGTATTAAGACAAATAGGGTCCATTTTGATTTTGTATTTACTTTAAAAAGGTCTTTAATGTTTTCACACTTGACATTGTGTCATTGCTGATCATACAAAAAAAAAAAAAAAAAAAAAAAAAAAAAAAACCTGGCTAACAAGAGCCTGACATAAAAGCCTTGCATTAAATTTAGCTTTGGTGACATCTTTGCAAAGACAGGACACACATGACAGCCCAGCAGTAGACAGACAGGCCTGCCAGCTCTCCAATTACAAAAGGCCTACAAACACACACACGGGAAGGTAACACACAGCCTAATTTGACAAGCTGAAATGATGCCCATTCATATCATTTTACTCCAGCAGCCCAAGGTAAATATTTCCACTACCCTAGTATAAATAGCACACCAATATTTGAACAGCTGAGAAAGAAAGAGCGTCAGAGAAAGGGAGAGAGATCTTTATCCTTTATACATGTTTATACATATTCATAAACTGTCACTCTTAACAAGACACTGAGGCTGGAATATTGACTCACTGCCCCCTTAGTATGTGTCTCTCCGGCTTTGGAGGAGAACGAGATAATGAAAAAGTATCAGTAGATTTTGAGCCGCTTGTCTAGAGAGCTGAATAGTTGTCTGACAGCTTTTGTTGTAAGGTGCAGAGGATCTGAAAGTAATTCATCAAACCCTGATCAGTAATGAATGCACACTAATCCCTATAGCGGTGTTAGAAGGCCTGAGGGATAATGGGGATTCCTGTCCAGAAATGACAATGGCCTGTCAATCAAACTCTCCCATTAGGTGCCACTTGCGCTGCCTGTGTAAAACTTCATAAAGACAAAACGGTCCTGACATTTCACCATGAGAGAGTGTGGGAAAGAATTTTAAGCGGGCGAGTTATTTCGTTTGCTTTCTACATGCCGACATAGGACAGGTCCAGGGGTTCCGTTGCAAGGACATACAATAAGGCAAAATCTTGAACAAAGCATCTCTCACCCGCCTTCCTTCCAGTCTTCCAGTTCACTTTTCTCCGAGTCATGTGTCCCACAGAGAGTAGAATTCCAGCTCTCCTCTAGCTGGCTTTCTGTCTGAAGTGGAATTTGGTGGTGCGGGTTGAGCTCATTGTTGTGGAGAGGCCACGATTGATTCTGTCAGTCAGGTGACTGCCTTACCAGCTCACTGAACCACAAGACTATTGATTGAGAGTGATGGATACACGGCTAAATGGTGAAACACTAAGAGAGAAAGAGGTGCTTGTCAAACTGTTATTGATACGGCACACCATGTACACACACACGTTGTGAGTTTTTATTTCAGAGGTGGAAAATTCCTTCTATATCCAACTATGAAGTCCCAAACAGACCACACCTAACTAAATGCATCTTACTATAACTCAATTGTTTTAATTGTACCAACAAAGTACCAACAAAGAACTTCCTTGAAGGACAGGACAGACGTTATCCAATCCTGACATTCATGATTCTGCTAGTGGAGAAATTACCAAAAGAATTTAATTGCTCAGAAGGCACAACCATTCAAAAGTTAGGGGTCAGTTGTTGTTTTTTTTTAAGAAATGAAACAAAAACAACAAAAACAAAAAAAGAGCCTTATTGAACATAAGCCGTCATTTTCCATTTTCCAAACAATTAAAAAAAATCTTACCAACCCTAAAGTTTTAAATGGTTGTGTAGCTCAGACTAGGTCTCAGTTATGTTTCATTAATTAACTTGGTCGCAGATAGCCTCTTTAAGGAATATTCTGGGTTCTGGGTTGTCCTTTGCTTATTTTTTCAGTGAGGCACATATCTTGGAAGTAAATAGGGCACATTTTAGACAGTATTTGGAGGATTTAAAAGCAGAAATGTGGAGCTTTAAATTTTATAAAAGTAAAAGGAGACACATGTGAGACTGGGGCCTTTTCTGTCAACTGAAAAATCAGACTCAATGTCACAGGCATGTTTAGTTCTCACTGTCTTGTTTAGTTGTAGGGCAAGTTTACACGACAACAATGTAATAAAAATTTCACATACGGACGACAACGTTGTCAAAATGATCCCATTCACACGGATCCGCGAAAACAACTAAAAATGCTGTATTATGCATGTCAGGCCAGTAGTTATGTCAATTTGTAAAGAAACACTATGTGCCTATAGACTGAACATGTAATGCACATGACGTCACAGTTTTCACAAATTTGCATTTTTGTTGTTTACTTGTTCTTTGAAACTCGTTTTCTAAAGATTGCATTTTCAGGCCCCCAACACGCCATTGTTGTGTGAATGAATGGCTAAAACACATAAAAAGTTTTACGTTTGTGCTTGCTGTTTAATAATCATTTGAAACTTAGCAAACGGGCAACTCCAGTGGTAAGATGAAAGGATTTATCTTGAACTCTGTCATGGAAATTATGTATAAACAGTAGATAAACAATTTAATAATCAATTAAAAATGAATTTATACCTATATTATACTATGCTGTACACCGTGGACGAGCGGTTTGTAAAATGAATGAACGGATGGATGGATTATTCCGCTGCGGACACCATCTTCTAGCGAGACGTGGGAATTCATTTGGCTTGCGACTTTCACAGTGCATTATGGGTAATCTCTAGCCATTTGAGCATACATCAGTTGTACACTCGTTATTGTGAGCATTGTGGGATTGAATGAGCGCACTTGATAAAGTCCACTAAGGTTTCGGATACCACTACAAAATGGCTGTTCCCTCAAATTATGCCTTTTTTAAGGGTATGGGGGCAATTTCGGACACAGGGCTGGTTCTTCATTTGTTGCCATAGTCCCTGATTAGTGTCACACCTGTTTCCTGTTCCTTTGATTACCTTCTGCGTGTATTTAAGTATTTAAATACACTATTTAAGCCCTGAGGCCTACCTCAATTCATGCTTTCTTGTTAATATTATGTGACTTCTGTGTATGCTATCGTTCTTTGAGTTTATTAAAGCCTAGTATCATTCATTCTGCATCACAC
Organism: Chanodichthys erythropterus; assembly: GCF_024489055.1. Classification (NCBI taxonomy): domain Eukaryota; kingdom Metazoa; phylum Chordata; class Actinopteri; order Cypriniformes; family Xenocyprididae; genus Chanodichthys; species Chanodichthys erythropterus. The sequence continues at coordinate 34,101,311 of NC_090233.1, forward strand.
CTCATCTTCAGATTATCTACATAGCCAGTCCATGACACCATTGTCTCCATTCGCTTTCCATTTCATCTGACTATTGTCTAGGGGAAACAACTGAGATATTAAAGAGACATAATTTGTGATTTTAAATAATACAAAAAAAAAATTATTTACCAAAATGTTACATCAAGTTATTTTTTAGGTAATTGGAAAAGCAGATGTTTTCTGAATGGCACAGTGCGTTGAACTTCAGCATGTGCATCAGCAAAGGGCCAGAATGAGAGCGAGAGACAAAAGGAATAAGGGAATTGTGGAAGAATAGAGCGGAGGGGGATGAGAGGAGGGATAATAGAGACATAGCGGGCTGTCAGATGCTGTTAGACAGCCATGAGGATGGAAATGATGGATGATCTCCCCCTGGACCACCGACCTCCAACTCCACTTCTGATGGCTACAATATGTCAGCATTTGTCAGGTTATAGTGAAACACACACAAACACACACACACACACACAACACTTATAACTCAACTCGACTCTTAATGTAAATGTATTCCCATGTAAACATGCTGATATCACATCAACACAAGTGCTGTGTTTATATGGTAATTATAATGTTTTATTAACTCAAATTATGCCTAGCACAGTTTATTTACATACTCTACTTTGAAATCCCTAAAAGTTGGTATTAGCGCAGATGCTTAGACAACGTTCTGTCAAAACAGAGCTGTTTCTGCACGTACGTGTGCAGAGTATATGGATGTTTTCGTGTGGCTTGACGGCGCTAGTCTAACTGATGTTGACTGGCAGGTCACGCCCACCTGTAACTCACCTGCCGTGACACATGCCATAGCTGTCGTCCTCATCTTACCTGTCTCCTGTCACCTGTCATCTGTGCCTGTCTGTCTGCAAACACAATGATAATATGGCACACATTTTCCACGGAGTGTGTGTTATGAAAAAGGAGTAAGCCTGTTTTATATCTGTGGATGAGATGACAGAGAGAGTCTGGGATAAAGTGAGTATGTGTATGTGTGTGTGTGTGTGTGTGTGTGTGTGTGTGTGTGTGTGTGTGTGCGTGTGTGTGTGTGTGTGTGTGTGTGTGTGTGTGTGTGTGTGCTTTTGTTTATATTACATTGTGGGGACCAAATGTCCCCATGATGTAATATAAACCTGAGTTCACCTACATCGTGGGGACCAGCCAGCGGTCCCCACAATGTAAATGGGTTTATAAATCATATAGAATGAGTTTTTGTGAAAAAGTAAAAGTTTGCACAGTTTCCTGTGAGGGTTAGGTTTAGGGGTAGGGGCAGGGTAGGGGGATAGAATGTACAGTTTGTTCAGTGTAAAATGCATTGAAGTCTATGGAAAGTCCCCACAATTCACAAAAACAAACATGTGTGTGTGTGCGTGTGTGTGTGTGTGTGTGTGTGATATTGTGCATAACAGTGCATGTGAGTGCAGAAAAATCGCAGTGCAGGTGATCTGTGTGTCTGTGTAAACTGCCACAAACTGAACCGTCTTGGTGAAAAATAACATGCACTAGATTCAGACATACACCCGCTCTCAAACACACGCAATCACTTCATGGTTGGGAGCTTATATGTTACAGCATGTGAACCAAGCAACATTAATATGTGGCGGATCAATGGCCACAATTGAGTAAGATAATGTTCTATACCTATGTCAAATCCCAATTCACATATTTTAACTGCACAGTAAATTCACTGGCCATTGGAGAGTACATATATATGTTCACTATTTATAGGTCACTAATCAAATTTGTTAATTTGTGACACTCGCCATGTGAACTTTTCCTTTCAGTCAAGCACAAGATGCTCTTTGTACATTCCTAATAAAAATCAGCCACACAAATCATGCAGGGATAACATCTCACTCTCAAGCCAGCTTAAGTACATGCTGACATTAAAGCACAAAAGGGAGATAAAAAATACTAAGACATTACAAGCCATTACTGAGACATACCGCCAAGTTATAAAATTGTGCCTTGATAGAAAAGACCATCTTTTTTGCACTAAGGCATAGGGTTTGTCTGTGACTGAGGGCTTAGAAAAGATTTCAAATAAATCATGTTATTTCAAATTTTTATACATCAATCCTAAGAAAAACTGTATCATGATTTCTACAAAAAAATATTTAGCAGCACAACTGTTTTCAACATTGATAATAAGAAATGTTTGAGCACCGAATCAGCATATTGGAATGATTTCTGAAGGATCATGTGAAATTAAAGACTTGAGCTTCAAGAATGCAGATTTTCTATCACAGGAATAAACTATGTTTACATTTTTACAGTTATTTTAAACTGTAGCATTACTGATTGAACTGTTAAAAAATCTTACCAACCACAGACTTTTAATAGTGTATATTTAAATTTTGCAATTTTTCTAAAAAAATCTTCCCCAACTGGCAACATACCAAACTAAAGGTGTTTATATATAATAAATAAATAAATAAATATAAATAAAATGACTTAAAAAACAAAACTCTAAATCTGTTTCACATATAATGCAACTATTAGCATCTAGCTAAATTTCTTCATCTTAAAATACATTATTACTTAAAGGGTTAGTTCACCCAAAAATGAAAATAATGTCATTTATTACTCACCCTCATGCTGTTCCACACCCGTAAGACCTTTGTTAAACGTCGGAACGCAAATTAAGATATTTTTGTTGAAATCCGATGGCTTAGTGAGGCCTTCATAGCCAGCAATGGTACTTCCTCTCTCAAGATCCATAAAGGTACTAAAAACATATTTAAATCAGTTCATGTGAGTACAGTGGTTCAATATTAATATTATAAAGTGACAAGAATATTTTTGGTGTGCCAAAAGAACAAAATAACTACTTATATAGTGATGGCCGATTTCAAAACACTGCTTTAGTAAGCTTCAGTGCGTTATGAATCAGCATGTCGAATCAGCGCTGTACTCATATGAACTGATTTAAATATGTTTTTAGTACATTAATGGATCTTGAGAGAGGAAGTGTCATTGCTCCCTATGCAGGCCACACTGAACCATCGGATTTCAACAAAAATATCTTAATTTGTGTTCCGAAGATTAACGAAGGTCTTACGGGTGTGGAACAGCATGAGGGTGAGTAATAAATGACAGAATTTTCATTTTTGAGTGAACTAACCCTTTAACTTTGATGTTAATATATTTAAAACCCTATTGCAACAGAAGAACTAAAATAGCTATAGAAAACTGTTGCAAACTCCTCTTCTTCTGCAGCACAATATTAGTATTTTAAATGTATTAAATAGCATTGGTTCTCAGTCATGGTCCTGAAGCAGCCCTGCACTGCACATTTTGGATGTCTCCCTTATCTGACACACCCACTTAGGTTTGGAGTCTCTATTAATGAGCTGATAAATTAGGTGTGTTTAATAATGAGACATCCAAAATGTGCAGTTCTGGGGAACTCCCACTGTCATATACTATTTAGGACAGATGGCATGTGAATTAAGGCAGCCATTCACTTTGTGCATAATGAAGTTCTAAACGAATTTTTGGAAGATAATATTATAATATTCTAGTCCTGTCAATCACAACTCAAATGCATAAGAGTCACTCACATCACTGCTGTGGCCATTCTTCCTGCATCCCACCATCTCTAATTCTATTCATTTCTATCATGTCATTAATTAAAAGGTGCAAGGGAGTATTAATATCTTGAGTCAAGGCTCATGTTCAAATCCTTCATCACAGGCAGCAAAATGCGTTTACCTTTATCCTTACAACTAATATTATGAAGATTGAGAAGTGGAAGCAGCTGTAAGATAAAGAACGGAAAACAACGGACAAGCGTGTTTACACATTCATGACGGTTTTGTTGTGTGGCCTGAAAAATCTTTCTCTCTCTTCCCTTTTTTTCTGTAGCCGCTAACCTCCTCACCTCTCCTGCATTAATCCGTTGTTGGTAATAAATCAAATGTGACAGAAAGGCTTGCGCCGGCGCGATTAAAATCGTTTGTTTAAATTCACATAGTTTCCACTCCTGCCATAACTCTGTGACAGCCCTGGAGAGAGAGAGGGAGAGAAAGAGCTGGGAGGAGCCTCATGGGTAATTACTCTGAAGTTTGGAGCTCTTTATTCCTATTCCCCTGTTTTCATTTTTCCCCCTACAGAGAATTGTCTCTTTTGTATTGTACTTTGGAGGGAGGAGAGCTAAAGGAGGATTTCTGTGATGCTAGCACACTTCTGAAAGGTTTACGATACTTCTAGGCCTCAGAAAGCAAACCGCCTCCAAGTCCAGCTTTTTGGTTATCTGACGAAAAAGCAAGTCGAATAAATCAAAGACTTGGCTGACTTGCGGTGCTTAAAAGCAAAGTCATTCCACTAAAGAACTTTCAGTTCTTTTTGGACGAGGCACACAATGCCTCGTCAGGCTTTCCTCTTCCGTCAGCCTGTTCTCCTCACCGCGACGCCCTCCTATGACCCTCGAGAGGCGATTGGAATTGTCGATGCTTGACGGAGCTGATCTATGATCAGTTCCTTCTGTAACAGTCTACGTCGGGGTTTGAGAATGTTTCTGCTCTGGGATCTGCGGCTGGGTGGAAGGCAGAGATGAAAAGCAGATGCTCGCTTGCTGACGACGACTCGATCCAGGAGAGGAAACTTTTCATTCCTCCCCATCCATCATCCAGGGAGAGAGGGAGGGGGGGAGAGCGAGTAACGCCTTGGTTTCTTCAAACTGACAAAGGCATGAGAAGACACACTGATGCATATGTGAAAATATTTGTCCCCTTATTAATGGTTTTGTCCCGCATGCTGAAAGCACTCCTACTTGCTGTCCAGAGGGAGACACATGTTGTATCCTCCACCTTTTTTCATTCTCTAGTCTTTCTGTTTGTGTCTGTGGTGTCTCTGGTATAGAGAGACAGAAAGAAAATGTTTCAGTGAAAAGGAGAGGTCATGTGAGTAATGTACCTGACAGCTGAAAATCATTAATCACTGTCACACTTGAAAGGGAGGGGGGAGATGCCACACACACACACACACAGTCAGGTTGGGACGCCTTCCTGTTCTCTGAGTGGGCCTGCTTGCCCTTTTCACACTCATAATCCCCCTTATATGATAGCCGTGTGTGTTTTTCTAGGTGTGTGTGTGTGTGACACTAATGGGCCGCTCTAGCTGTTTGACTTCACACACACAGAGCCGTCTCGCAGCAGGAACTGAATTCACGACATGTCAACATGCCTTCACTGAGAGGAAAAAAGGGGGATAACGATACGCCCCCTGTCTCTCCCTCTCTTTTATTCGCAAATCCACAATTTCTGTCTTCCTCTCACTTTGTTTTCCTGTTTTGATCTGAATTTTCTCTCTCTGTTATTATGTCTGCCTCCTCGCAGGACAGACAACCAGCTGCCTGTGTGTGTGTGTCTGTGTGTGTGTGTGTGTGTGGGAGAAGCCATTCAGTATGTAATGACAGCCCTGGCAGGTCCCAGTGTAGTCAAACCGTCCCACCTCCACCCCCCTGTCAGCAGATGAATATGTCACACTCCAGACTCCGGCACTGATCGTGGTTCAGAGAGCAAACACTGCCACTGATCTGAGATCAGGCCCTGGTTTTTTCATTTAATAGTGGAGATCTGAATCCAGATTGGGTACAGCTGTTCTCGCATCTGCATGAAGGAAATAAAGAAAATAATAAAGAAATAAAAATATAGGTTCTTCAACTGTTTTTAGATTCAGCAAAGTACACTCATTAAAGGGACAGTTCACCCAAAAATTCTGTCATCATTTACTCACATCATGTTGTTCCAAATCTGCATGACTTTCTTTTTTATCTGGTTAACTCAAAAAATGTCTCTTTATTTTTGTCAATGTAATTTCAGATCCAATATGGACACAAACATTCAGAACATTCTTCAAAATACTGTTTGGGGTCAGTAAGTTTGGGGTCAGTAAGATTTAAGAACTGTTTTTTTTCTCCATGTCATTCCTGTGATGGCAAAGCTGAATTTTCAGCATCATTATTCCAGTCTTCAGTGTCACATGATCCTTCAGAAATCATTCTAATATGCTGATTAGAAAACGTTTTCAGTTATTATCAATGTTGAAAAGAGTTGAGCTGCTTAATGTTTTTGTATAAACTGTGATCCTTTTTTCAGGACACTGATGAAAAGAAAGTTCAAAATATCAAACAACATTTATTTGAAAAAAAAGTTTTACTGTCAATTTAATGCATCCTTGCGGAATAAAAGAATTAATTTCTTCAAAAAAAAAAAAAATCTTACTGACCCCAAACTTTTAAACGGTAGTGTATCAGAAGACAGAAAGTCATTTAAAAAAAAAAAAAAGTCGCAACATGAGGTAACATGAATAAATGATTTTCATTTTTGGATGAACTATCTCTTTCATTTTGAAGAGTACATCTACTGTTTTGCAAATTAAAACGTATTAAAATAACCCTTTTTTGGTACTATTTGGAAGCTTTTCAAGAAAATATAGAGTCAACACCCAAACGAGACATATTTATAAAGCCTGTTTATTTTGGTTTGAGCAGTGGTCTGATACAGTGATTCTTAATGAGAAATAATAACCCAGAAAGAGAGCTAAATACAGAATAAATGTTTATGTTTGGGTCACACTCTCTGTGGTGGGCTTGATTGGACATGAAACAGGCCTGCAGAATAAGCACACTCGTCCATTCTGGATTCTGTAGCCACAGTGTGATTTTCCATGTTAGGTTTGGAACGGCACGTCTGAACCGGCACAGGGTGTGCGGTGGATAGGGTACGTTTACTGTATGCGAGAGTGAAAGCTGCAGTGACCTCAAGGCTTGCGTGTGTGTGGCTATGGGGTGGACGGATTGATGGGTGGTCCTTGGGACAGATAACATACACACAGACACACACAATATTTAGTTACGGCGGTCTTCACCACATTACAGTTATTATTCTCTCATTTGGGTGATTTCTAGCTCAATGTACTGTTTGACAAATTGCACTGATGGAGAAACATGGGAATCAGAGGTTTTATGGTTTTCAGATCTGTCTTTTGTGGTTTTGGGCAAGTATGCAGCCTGAGCATATTCACTTTGAACTTCTATGAATAACTACAGAGCACAGATATAGTGAACTGCCATGGAAAATGTCAGTAAATTTCATTAGAATATTTTTATTTTTTTCTGTCAAAATAATGCTATATTCCATATTCTATATATTCTATATTCCAAATATTTATACTCACACACATAGATAGATAGATCAATCTTGGAACTATATTCTGGAATAAAATAAATTAAAATAATTAAAAAATAAAACATTTTATTTATTTTATAATAAATGTATAAACATTTTTGTCATCTTTGTCATTTGGTCATATAGTGAAATATCTGACAGATATAGTATATTAGGACAGATGGCCTTATCCATGAAACAGCTAAGAAAAAAACATCAATGTGTTTCTTCTATATTAATACAGGAGCGCAACTGCCCCAATTTTAATCAATTTTCACTCAACGTCCCTCCACAAATCATCTTGAAAGTAAACATACTGCAATTTTAGGCAATTTTTGCATGAATTCCTCAAATCAACAGTAATTTTTTGGCAAGAATAGAGGAACTGACAGTGGATAAAAACAAAACCGTAACAGTGTTTGCCCGGAGGGCTCTCACCCACACTCTCTAACTGTATACAGGTCTGACCACTCTTTAAATCCACATGATGCAATGAACCCCACTTCCACAGCAATGATCTCCGGCACCCACAGCTCCTCTTTGCTCACGTGCTATTGGTCAGTCTTACATACACACATCTTGCAAAGTCAGTGACTTCCTGTCTCTCACGGTGTAGTCCTGGGCACACACACCTGCCTTGCCAGTCCTTCTTTCTCCTCCATTCTGTAGATCTGGCCAATTACAGGCCTTATCTGTGAGTGAGAATAATGAGGTTACACACTGAGCAAATTCTATCATGTCTCTGTAATGAGATTTGGGTTGAGCTGCGTTGCCGCTGTGGACGGGGTGGAGGACAGACACACTCACGCTCATGGCACGTTATCTGCTCCCAATCTCTCTGCCTGACATTCCAGGAAATTGCATTCCAGTGAAGGAGGGAGCAGAGGAGTCAGTGACAGTGTCACACACACACACACATACACACTACCTTTGCCTTTCTGTCTCTCTCCCTCTCTCTGTTTCTCTCTCACTCTCTGTCCTCTGACAGCCTTTTTGATTTATGGCTCCAATTCCCTGGTGCAGATGCAGTCTGCACTCATAACCGTGTATATGTATTTTATTTTGCTGCCCTCTCCTTGCCTCAGCTTCTGTGCTTTCACATTCTCCTGCACCGTCTGATTGATTATCCCATCCACACTGTCTACAGTGTTTCTCATCTTTCAGAAGTATAATCTCTCCCAACAGCATGAGAGAAAGAGAGAGAGAGACTCTGAGGCCCGAATGTAAAGCACCCATATTAGTTTAAGACCTGTTTCAATCTGGAAAAATTCCAAGCTGGCTGAATGAATGAATTGGGCATGACTATATGAAAAGGTATTGGAAAGTAAGTGTCTGTCTCAAAATGGAGTTCATAAAGTTGATATCTTGAGATTGTGGCTTCACTGGGTTCAGGGAGATTTGGCAAGGATGACTATTGCTTAAATGCTTTTTCTCAACTTGTATACAAAGTGCTTACTTGTTTCGAAAGATTTCAAATATTAAAGTGTGTATATATTTATACTGCCGTTCAAAAGTTTTGGTAAAGGTACGATTTTTAAAATGTTTTATGCTCACCAAGACTGCATTTATTTGATTAAAAATACAGTAAAATCCCCAGAGTTAAATTTAATGAGATAGTAAAGCAATTAATTAATTAATGATTGCGCATTAGTGATGAACACCTGCTGTTAACAAGCAGAATCACTGAAGAAATAAGAAAAAACACAAGAACAACAAGTGACTTAAGTCACAGCCTTAATAATTGCTTAAAGGGGGGGTTACATGTTTTTTTTCTAGGCTTGAATGTGTTTTGGGGGCACAGTTTAACATGTCTTAATGCTTCGTTTTTTTTTATGCTGTATTTTTCATATATTTTATCTTAATTCTACACCTCTGTTTCCACTGTCATATGAACGGCTCATTTGACTTCCTGCTTCTATGAAGCCACTCCCTCCGACATACGCAATGTGCTCAGATTGGTCAGTAGGTTGGTTACTGGCCCAGTCTGTCGTGATTCGCTGAAGCGTCCGGAAACGCCACGCCCCTTACCATTCGTAGTTACGCGCTTAGGTGGAAAGTAAATAATAGCGCCTACATTGCTGTATCAAATTGAGCCGAATCAGACCCAGATGAAGAGGAAAAAGTAGAACCTCTGCAATCGCGGCTTTTGAAGGATGTTTATGAATGGTATTTCATTTAGTATTTGTGTCAAAGTGTTTAGATAAGCTGTCACTGCTGTTTGTTAGCTTTCAATATACAGTTTTATCCTGATTAAAGCTTTCCTGTAGTAAATACATGCCTGAGTAGTCGCATTTTTGTAAAGGTAGCGTTTAATTTATAGCATGAACAACTGTTTGTCTATGAACATGGAAGATTGTTGGTGTTTGTTGCACTAGAATTTAGCTAACTGCCTAGCAAAAACGAGTTGCTCTTTGTATACGTCCTAGATGCATTAAAAATAGCAACAGAACTATAACATTACGTTTAAAAGACAAACAATAAAACGTACTTACAGTTTGGGGCTGATAAACAGCAGCTTCTGCTTTTAAAGTGGGAACTGCTTCATCTTTCAGTCAAAGTCTTAGTGTAAATCCAGCATTAAACTCGTGTAGATTCAGGAAGCTGTCTTCAGCAACGGATCCAGTGTAGAAAATATCACAGAATATAATGGGTTCTATATCTTTTGATGCTTCGCGTCGCACAGCTCGCGTTCGGTGTAAACAACTCTTCCGCTTTCATTATGCTGTGCCACATGGCCTCGCCCACTTTGTTGCGTGTTCCCGGGGGCAGTGTTTATGTTAATAGCAAGGGTTTATGATGTCACCAACCCGGGAAGAGGCTCGTTGTAGTCCAAACCACCCGTTTTTGTAGGCAATAAAATGCCATAACTTTAAAAGACAATATCTCCGTGTGCATTGAACTTTCAGCGCTGTAACTTTGCAGATACTGTTTATGCTCAAGCAGCAACATTACACACTAACTAAAGTTAAAAAAGTGAAATCGCATGCAACCCCCCCTTTAATTATCTCATTAAATTTAACTCTGCTTCAGTGTTATTTTAACACTATTTAGAGAGGGACCATATGTACTCTGAGCAGAGTTGATTTAACTCTGAGGATTTTGCTGTGTAATATTGTTAATATTGTGAAATATTATTATAATTTAGAACATTTTTATAAAATAAAAATACTTTTTAATACAAAAAAGTAAGTTGACCAATGTACTTTACAACAATAATAAACAAAAACTAAAATAATAACAAAGATGATAATAACATTGGAAAAATAATAACAATAATAAACGTAATAATAAAAAACAAAGATTAATAGGATTAACTAACTACTTCAAATAGCGATTCTCTTTACAGCTGGCCATATGCACACTTAATAACAACAACAACAACAATAATTACATATCACAGACTTCAAAAGTGTCATCATCTGAACTCTTTTTAATTATGTCAACCCCAGAGCTCTAGGATGAGCCACAGATGAGCTAAGGACACACCCATGCTAACCGCCACAGCCAGTTTGAGTTTAGCTGCTCTCAGAAGCTAACATAGGCTTCCCATGCTTTAGGCCATAGTTAGCATCTCATAATGTTCACTGGCTTTTAGAATAGCCCTTTGAGCTTTTAAAATGGTGATGTTGGGCATGCAAGAAGACAGCAAAAGCAGACATCTCTCGACGCAGACAAGGAGGTGGAAGACTCAAGGGGACAGTCTGTGCCAGCAATTATAGTAGAGATCACAAAGAATGCAATTAAGCTGTCAAAAGTGTTGTAAATGGAGTGTTTTTTAAAGTGGTTAAACCATCATGGTCACAAGAAATGCCCTTGTGCTCATGATTTTGCTGTGAACACAAACATAAACTTTTGCCATTGCATGTGTGTTTATGCGTCTGCATCTTAAGACATTTTAAAAAACCTCTCCAGATCCTCGTCATGCTCTGTTTCGTTCACCATAAGCCAATTTGATGCTAATTACAGTACCATTTCTTTTACTAAAGATAAAGTTCCCAAAAAGCCTTTGGATTCCGTAGTGAGGGGTTATTATATTCCAGCCTTCCTCTTACACTGTCACTGACAGATTTATATGAGTCAAATTAATAACGTGTCTAAAAAGCAAGCCAAACGAAATATGGGACTCCTTAAATGTCTCTCTATAGCTCTCTTTATGATGCCAGGCTTGGCCAATCAGAGCGCAAACACTGCTGATTTGCATACATTCTCAGTTGTCTGTCATTAAATTGTTCCTAAGTTTGTGTAAATCTTACTGAAGTAGGCTGTACAGATTCAGCTGAACTAGTACAGGAAAACCTTGTTAGTTGAGTTTATTCAAAAGGTTTATAATCAGAGAGTGAGCTCAACAGATTGCTTTTCCACTCTAATAACGTAGTGGGGTTTCCATCTATTAAAGAACTGCTGAGAAGGCAGTTGTTTACAATGTGTAGGATAAGATGGGAGGAAGTATTTCAATGTTTTTCTACTCCTCTCCTCTTTCCTTATGCGTCCCCTCCACTCCTGCCCTCGTAACAAATCTCCCTCCCTCTCTCTGCAGTCTCTCGTGGTCCGTGTAGGCAGCAGTATTGATAGGGTAATTCAGGCATGATGAACGACCCGATAATCATGAGACGGCTGAAATAAATCACGCTCTGATCAATACACACACACGCACAGATCATTACCCTGCTGTAACGCATCCTCCATTAAAGCAGCACACACAAACACATATGCACACACAGAATGGAAAGGAGAGGGAAATGAAAATATTGTGTTACTATAATGTAGAGGCAGAGATTGATGAGGGGTTTGGGCTTCTGTTGAACGACAAAAATGGAGACCGAAGTCTTTTCCCAATATCTTAGAAAATCTTACCAAGGTTACGCCGGGTAAAGGCCATGATGCTTTAAAATAGCACTGGAATATTCTGTCCTGTGTGCAGTGCAGTGCCTTGGGACGTATTTTGCAATTCAATCTTAATATTGTCTCTATTGCCCTCTACTTATCTGTCTGACTCATAGCATTAGCGGCATGTCCGACGAAAACGGCCGGCAAGCAGCCACCAACCCGGTCTCGCTACAAGGAATTAAAATATAGCTTAACAACAACGGTGAATGCAACCAGTAAAAATAAATATGAAGGCAATTTATCTGTGCATATTATATCTGTGTCATTCTGTCAGCCTAACATGATTAATGAAAAGGTTCAGCCCAAAATAAAAACTCTAATATTTACTCACCTTAATGTTATGACAAACCTGGATGATGTTTTTACTGTGGAGCACAAAAGGAGAAGTTTTGTGTTGAAAGATAGTTTTGGTCTGATGAAATCAGTCACAATGAATCGAGTCAACCTTCTTCTTTTTTTATCATAAATATAACTTATGCATAATCTTCTAAAGCCATATGATTACTTTGTAGACCAAAATGCAGCCATTATTGACATACCTCCACTGTAGCTCTCACTATTGTCTCACTACACTTCTGCATATTTAGATTTGCTGCATCACATGATACATCACATTTGTGTCAAACCTGACAATTTACATCTACAAGAACATTTTTGAATTAATGCAGACTGCAGATGGCATCATTTTTGGGTGAATAATTTAAGTTTGTTCATCACATAAAGCTATTTTATGGCTCCAGAAGACATGTAACAATATATTTTATGATACTTTTATAGTGCGTTTCTGTCATTTTAGAGCTTGACAGTCTGGATACTAATTCATTCTCATTATATGGAAAAGAGGCACCAGTGAAACTGTCAAATAACATGAAGGTTACTGGTATAAAGCAAACTGGTCATGTGATTTCAAAATGTTGCCCCCATGAGGTGAGGAGGTCAAATAAATCTGTGTTTATTAGGCTAAAGATGCGAGTCTTCATTTTGTGTGATTATACTGTACGTGAAAGGTAACTATTCATTTTATGTGTAAAAAAAAAAAAAAAAAATTGAATTCACCTCTATAGAAAGTGAGACAAGAAAAGACAAGAAGACGGAAAAAGGAAACAAGCACAGAGAAAGGGAAAGGTAAGGCAGAATGAACAGAGAAGGAGTGGAGAGGAGAAAACAGAAAAAAGGGAAGGGAGAGAGGCTTTGTCATGCTGAATGTAATAAGCAGTAGGTAGTGTGTCTTATGGAAGGTGATTTATGGGGCCTGTCCTAAGCCAGCCAGCACTTTGTCTCCTCTAGCATGGAGGATGAATGGGCTGCTGTCAACCCAGCCAGAACACCCCTCCTCCTTCTCTCTCTCTCTCTCTCTCTCTCTCTCTCTCTCTTTGTCACTGCTTCCCTCTCGTTCTGTCTCTTTCTCAGTGCCTGGTTTTCTCCTCTAGTTTCTACCTTGTAGAGGTAGGTGATCCATCCCGTTTCCTTCTCTCTGCCTCTCATGTGCACGCAAAACCCTCAGTCACCTGAAAAATCTGCCAAACTTAAACAGCTCGACCCCTATCATGTAATGCCCGATGTCACTGCTGACAAACTGATAGACATATTAAATGCTTTAGTCATTAGTGTAATCCCCTCCATCACCAGAGCCCCCCGTAGTATGGCAGGAATGCTAATCCATGGCAGCTGATCAGCTGTTCTCATTAAAGCAGTTTCCTCGGTGAGCCAGCAGTTATCTCTCGACCTGTCATTGACCTCCACTCTAATCCAACAGAGACTCTTTACTGACCTGAGAAGAAATAGCAAGACCTCAGTTAAATTGTTCTGTGGACTTCAAGTCCTGCTTCCAATTTTTTTTCCCCAGCAGAAAATGAGAGATGGGCTGATAACCCCCTAAAACCTTCCAGAGACTTTAAAGTCAACATGAAACCAAAATCTATTTATTTTCCTAATGCACATTCCTGGTCTAAATTTGAATGATTTACAGGTGTATATTATTCCAAAGAAAAACACTTTTTAAACAATTTTTATAAGTTCTTCTTCCTTTTGAATGTCTTTTACTTTCTGCTGACATCACTGATGCGGCATAGGTTATTAGATAATGTTAACCAATGATATTTAAGCATGTTTTTTGCAAACACACACTCACACAGAACAAAAGTGTCCTGGCTAAAATTTCACTATTCAATCAATTCCCATTTCTCTCATTGAATATCCTGTTTCAGCCAGAAATACGTCAATTTTCTTTTTGAATAAAATTACATGGTCAAAATATTAAAAAAGAAGCATATGCATGGATGAATCGTTCACAACATGATCAAAAATATGCATTTCAAAAACAGACGGAATTACCATTTCATGCCGACTTTAAAATTTCATACATCTGCATGTGTTTCTTGGACTGACTTGCACAAGCGAGTGTGCAAATGCATGTTTTAGTGACAATATATCTGCATATTTTGGTTTCCCTGTGATCATTTGTATTTCAGTGTGCATTCTCAGCTCTTCTGCTGACTGCAAGCATGTGTGTGTGTGTGTGTGTTCACAGAAGCAGATGGCGTATTAATAGTGTAAAATATGATCTGCAGGAACCCAATATGCTTGCTTGCTTGTGTTTATGGAAATAACAGTGCACCATGGGAATAAATAATTACCTTTCTGTTCGACCGTAGTCCAAGCCACAAGCTAGCAGAGAAGCGAAAACAATAATTATAACAACAATCAACTATATATACTTCTTTCTAATTCTATCAGGTTTTGTGCCACTATTAAAAAAAAGAAAAAAAAAGAAAGAAGACCAACTCATTCTCCTTGTCAGATAGAGGGCAGCGTTGCTAAAACTGAGCAGCTATTCCCACGGTCTCTCTCTGTCGCTCCCACTTCGTCTCTTCCATCTGCTGAAGATCTAATGGTTGATTAGAGCTGACAGCAGAGAAACAAAAGGAAGGGGACGCTAACAGAAGGAGGCACAACAATTAGCACACAAGCAAGGTGAGTGTTTATCTGTTCTTGCTGCCACTCGTACCCCCATCCTTCTGCCGCTCTCAAGTCTGATAACTGATGAGGAACCCAAGAGCTCTTGAGTCAATCCAATAAACATGATCAATCATAACAGCTACATTAAGACATGCAGATTTAATTGCTTGACTTCTGCAGATAATGTAGTTTCTGAAAGACTAATGAGAATAGACTTTTTCATGCACTGCAAGGGATTATCTGAAATGGATTAGAGTCAGGAAAAATAGAGAGGAATGGTTATTGAAACACACATTCCAGCTTAATATGTACAGACAACTATAGGCCTATAAGTAAGTTGTTGATTTGCATGAAAAGTGTAAATGCCACAACTCTGCCCTAAACAATGGTGTAAGGTAGGGGCGGGGCTCTCTGTTGGTCCAACCAACAGTAGATCAGGGGAGTGTTCAGAAACCTGTGCGAAAAACAATCAATTTGCAATTCCATTTAATGATGTCAATGTTGATTTTATGTTCTACCTTTGAAACACATTAACAAAAGGCGGCTCAGCACAACTGTTCATTGACAAATGCTGACTGAGACACACACGCGCAGCCCTCTGGGATCTCGAATGGATACCCCATGTACTGTTTTACTGAGCAATCATCAAAGGCCATTAAATCAAGTGAGTGTCCACAGAGACAGGAAATTGAGGAGGGGATTACGATCTTTGCATGATGAGGAGGGGCAAGATTTATGTGTCATTTACTGAGAAGATTGTAAAACTTAATTACAGAAAGTTTCCTCACACACATCCCTAACTGCACATAAAGCACAATTCATCTATACACGCCTTCTCTCACATTCTCTCCATCTTTCCATTCCCCATCCATTCATCCATCCATCCATTTATTTATCTAATCATTCACCCCACAAAGCCCAGCCCTGGAAACAATGGTAGAAATGAAACAACAAGAGTAGAAATGAAAGCAAGAACCACAAGTTGTAACAGGCAGAACACCTCGCTTAGGTCAGTTTAAAGTCAGAGTGAAACTGTTTGCTTCTATAATACAAGGTATTTTCAATACATTCAATGAGGAAAAAAAATTGGGGCGGGACTTCATTTGTTCAATTAGGAATCTATTTGATTGTGAAAAGTGGAGGTTACACTACAGGTCAAAAGTTTAGAATAATTATGATTTATTTATTTATGAAATAAGTGTCTTATGGTCACCAAGGCTACATTTATTTGATCACACATACAGTCAAATTTAAAAGAACTGTTTTCAATTTTAATATATTTTAAAATGTAATTTGTTCCTGTGATGACAAAGTAAAAAAAAATAAATAAAAAAAAATCTGCATTATCACTCCGGTTTTCAGTCACATGATCCTTCAGAAATCATTCTAATATAAGATTTGGTTACCACAAAAATATTAAGAAAAACTGTTTTTGATATTGATAATAATAAGACAAGTTTCTTGAACATGACATCAGCATATTAGAATGATTTCTGAAGGATCATGTGACACTGAAGACTGGAGTAATGGCTGCTGGAAATTCAGCTTTGCTATAACAAGAATAAATTACATTATAAAACATATTCAATAGAAAACAGTTCTTTTAAAAGGCAATGATATTTCACAAAATTATGTTCAGATTCAGAATGGAGCCAGATTGAGTACGAGTCCAAAACAACACCTTATGTGGTTATAGTTAACATTGTCCAATAGGCCGCATTGCCTTAATGACATCAGCAATTTTTTTGCAATAACATCCTCCAATTAATCATTCACAATAAGACCAAAAATGTGCATTAAAAAGACTTCAATTAAATTAACTTGAGCAGGCTCTTTCCATGAACAACGTGCCCAGAACCTTTGCACCAAGCCTAATTACTCTGTAGCTCTGAGGAGAGGGCAGCCCTTTTCTATTCACCCCGGCCGGCCTGAAAGACCCTGCACCAGATGTTTCTGAAAGGGGGATCTCTTTTCTTCTCTTCTCCTCTTCTTTCATAAGTCAGTGACTAACTTTTTGACCTCCCCTCCTTTCTCCTGCAGGTCTTGTGTGTGAGGGTCAGGGAGAGGTGGTGAGGTTATAGTGAGGTCGGGGCACATTCAATACAGCACCAACTGCACCTCCCCTCCCGGCCTCCTCCATGCCACATCCATCTCTCCTCTCGTCTCTCTCCTCCCCCTGTTCCTTCAAACAGCCCTGAAGAGCCACAGATGCCGTTCCCCTCTGTTTTCTGTAATTCGTCTTCAGGAGGGGGGACACAAAGAGGATGCTTGTCGGACCGAGAGGAAGAAATATGGCTCTACCTACCTTCTCGCACAATACGACCAAACAATAAACACTGCTTGTGTACACACATCATGACAGAGTAATGTGGCCATAAATACCAATACAGACACTCCCTCTCGTAATGTCTCTCTTTCCTACATGCATCGTAATCATGCTACACAGCTCTCGGCTACTTATGTGGCAATTTTTATTTATTTTGAAATTTTAATGCCAACATCTGATGCATATTTGGTACCATACAATTATCAATTTTAACAGGATTACTTGGTATTTGTTAATACCAAGTAAATATTGTACTTCTCATTATTAGTATGGAGCCACTGTATGTTAGCTAGAGACTGTTTATATTTTTTTAATTTAACATATTTTGTTAAATCTTCAGAAATCAAAAAATCTAAATATCTGTACATTAGAATATTGTGATGCCTAAATCTACTTGCAGCATTTAAAAAGAATTACTACATTTTTTAGTGTTTTATAGACAAACTAGTATACATTATAATATTGGCCATAACAGAAAAAAATAATCGGCTTATCTGTATAAACTATCATTTTTATAATTGGCGCATCCAAAACTATCAGGTCACAGTCATGCATTATCTGCTCAGATAATGTGTACAATTTTTTAATGTAAAAATATATTCACATGTACAACATAACATTAACCAAGATTAAAAAAATGCTGAAAAAGTATTGTTAGTTGTAATCTGCTATCGCGATAATGAATGCTGACATAACCTTTACTGTAAGTTCCTCTATTAATGTGTCTGTCAATGTCACCAGCATTTCCTCTTATCACATGTATAAAACAATGGTGCTTATATTGAAAGGTGCTGTCTGCTTCTGTGTAAACACAACACAGCTGATTTACATAACCTAGATATAACTACAGCCCCGACACAATGAACGGTGTTTAGATAGACCTTAAGGGCTTTCATACAACAGCTATATTTGTGTATGCGCTGCTTGCTGATGTTATAAAGCAAATGGTATTAAGTCTGTTTTGCTCACTTCTACGATTTGTTAACAACACAAGGTGACTAATGGCATTTTAAGTGTCTCTCCATCAGTTTGAGCTTTACTACACCATTGGCCTGTGTAAATACTTCCACACATGCATAAACAATGACCTCGGCTCTGATTGGTCAGCGTGTTTGCTCTGATGGAGTGAGCGGTTTGGCTTGGTGAAGCACAGGCTGAAAATAGCTAGGCCCCTGGCGTGGGTTTGAATCACTCATGCAGTTTATAGGGCACTGAACAGGTTTAATGAGCCACAGATAAATCTGATATTTCAGTCGTTTCCCACAACACGTGGCCTCAATGTCTAATAGTGACTTATTTCACGATAGCACTTTATTTAAAGTCACTCCATTTTAAGTACGAGTGCAAACACTGGATCCTGCAGCATGGATTTAGTGTAATTCACCGAGTTGCTTGAAACGATGCAATTAATGTGTGGTTGCTGTAATTACTGCATTTTGTATCTTAAAAACAAAACAAAAACAAAAAAAACAGGGTCTGTAGGCCTAAAATACAAAGGGGCCTGTTGTCCTGCAGAAGCCAGTTCCCCACCCATATACCAGCTCTCAGGTGAGCGAGGATGAGGTTAAACTCACAGCTTTTACCAACGCTATGCGAGCGTACGCACGCATGCGTGTGCGAGCGCATATTAGCAATGGCAGTTTGTTATAGGGAGTCATCAGTAACTGTCCCCCTGATGCCAGAAGCTTAATTAACCCTCTCTCTCATTAACACTCTCTCTATATGGCTCTCTCTCTACGACTAACTCGCTTTCACCCTCTCTCTCCGCTCTAGTCTCGGCCAATTACTGAGCCCAAATGGAACAGCATTAATCAAATCTTTAGTGCAGCAGCATGCTTTGAAATATCAGATTACGCAGGGCTGCAAAACTAATATGTCACTGTCACCGAGCTCGCGCAGGCATTTAGAGGCTAGCATTAACAAGATGGCTAACGTCACGAGCGTCTGCGCGCTATGTGGAACGCCGCTCTAGGGGCCATTAGTAAGACAAGGAAGAGGATAGCAGAGGGTTCTGCTTTCACTCCGTGCTCATTTTTTATGCCCCCTTTCTTCTTTTGCTTCCTCTCTTTCCTCTTTGTCTTCAGCTTCTCTTATTGTTCTGTCAAAAGCCCTGCGCCACAGACGAGGAAGAATGGGCAAGACAAACGGCCCGGTGAGAAAGGCTCGAAGGAGATTAAGCAAAGGGAGGAAACGGGGGTCAGCGAAGGAAAGGAGGGGTGCCGAAAGGAGGACAATGACGCAAAAAGCACAAGGAAGGAAAGAGGAAAGGATAAGTGAAATCTCGAGCGGACGGACGGACGAACGAATCCGGGCCGCTCTTGTGGAAATGTGCTGACCTGTAGGCATATGTGCCTGGCGTAACGGCTCCTTCTACATGGTGTCAACAGACTTTTCTCAGGGTGAAAAAAGAGGGATTGAAGAAAAACGATGGCTATGTGAGAAAGAAAAAAAAAAGTGCTGTTACACAGGGAGTTTGGGCGTGCTCTGTGGCAGGAGGCAAAATAGATGACAGTGTAATGATATTAAAAGCGCAAAGTTGTTAAGATGCCAAGTCAAGGCCCCATAAATCCAGCCAGGGCTCCCACTGCCTGTCCCCACACCGCGTAATTAAATCTGATTTATGAGGCGTATTACAGCAGTGAGAGATAGTTCATATTCCAGCTCTGCTTTATTAGACAGCCTGACAGGCGCCAAAAAATATTGTCGAAGTTGCCTCGGCCCTAGCCGCCAAAAAGCCTTGCTCCGCACTCTGTCTTTTGTTGTGTCAGTCCTCCCTTCCAGTGATGGATTAGGCACTCTTTCTCACTCTCTCTTCTTCTCTCTTTCATTCGCTCTCCATCTCCTCCCTCAGTTAGAATGTGGTGGAACAGCCCCCTGTGACACAGCCAGACAGCTTCATCTTCATCAGTAGCCCCCAACACCTCCACGCAGCCCCCGCCCCCCATCGGGCCATGAAGGAAAAGAGGGAGGGCACAGGTGTGGAAGAAGAAGTAAAAATAGAGAGAGAAAGAAAGTTTTCCATTCTTCCTGGGAGAGCACGGCATTAGATCAAACAGCGCTTGTTTTCACGGCTAATTACACTGCTTTACTTTGATTGGAACAGAAGATAGTGAAACCTCAACGTTTCTGCATCTATGTGCTGACAAAAACACTTCTGTCTTGTTGTGTTTTCAGCAGTTGTCCGGAGGTTGCTGCTTCAACAGGTACTAGAAATCAAGATCTTGTCTGATGTAGAAACAGACCAAATATTTGAGCCAGCTAAACTGATTATACTTTCTAAAATTCGCTATTATCACTTAGGTATATTCAAAGAACTCTCATAGTCACCCACACAGCTCTCCATTGATTAAACCTGAGAGACGCAGCAGGAGAGAAAAAATCTCACCAGCAGACCTCAAAGACTAGAGAGAGAGAGAGAGAGAGAGAGAACGAGAGCAGATAAAAGAAGAAAGGATGGGTGCAGGAGGAAAAAAACACCAGCTGATGTTAACGAGCTGGGACACTTTTATTATCATTATTAATTAGAGCTTTTCAAGCAACAGAATTAAATCAATACGCTGGAGTGAAACAAATTTCAGAAGGCCGCTCAGATCAATCAGGAAGGGTTTTTATCTGCGTAACTGCCACTGAGCTAAGCTCGTTAGTGAAACAGTCGTTAACAAGGCACTTGCGGCAAGAGGATAGATCTGAGCTATTTCTAATTAGGAGGACATAAACCCAGCAACCATTTCTCCTCTCTGATTAACTGTTAAGTTCATTTGTGATTTTACTCCCTCCTACTATCCACTTTCTTTGTCTGTCACAAACACACAGACACAATCCCAATTTCTCATGTAGATCTATTTTCTCTTCTCTTCGTCTTCTCACTTTCTCTCTCAGCGTAACCATTAAACAGGATTAAATGCTTGCAGAGATTCTTGCCTTGTGTTAAATGATTGCGTCCTTATAAGGGTAAATGAGACCATTTATCATGAGCCCGTCCTCTGGGTGCGCTGCAGGTCGTTAGCCATCTACCGTCATGAAATAATTAGTTTTACTATTAATGTAGCAAAGCTCAATGATCATGAGTGCCCACATGTCCCCTTACACTGGGATTAATTGTATTAATGTGCTCAGATGCTCACTAAAGGCCTTTAAAAAGGGATGAAATGTTAGCAAGGCTCTGAAACATGGAATAGTCCGGAGCAGATAATAGCACAGAAAGATTTAGTGCTGCTTCCCGTTTATATCGCATTTAATACAAATAGATTGTAATAATGCATATTGATGATAATGGCTGAATATAATGGTTGGCTATATTATGAATACAACTCTTACATAGTACATGTAACACGTATATAATTCTAATATAACATTGTAAAACAGCACTGTGCTGACTCTAAATTCTGATTGGAAAATAAAATAAAGTAAAAAATATTTAATGATTATTATCAAATATTCCAAATATTTTAAATAATAATATTTATTACAATATAAATAATTATTAATAATAATAAATTATGGTTTTTGTTATTATTAATAATTTCTTATTAATAAAACATTACATAAAATATAACATGGCAATATCCATCATGTCTTTCCATGCCATTTACCTGTAGTAACATCTCTGAAAAACAGCATAGCCTATAACATTTTTGCCATTTATAATTTAAAGCAAATTAAAAGAATGATTAAAAACAATAATAAAACATGAAGTGATTACCCAGCAGTTATCATTTCTAGATATTATAATTGGAGAGAATTGCTGAAGAATGCCTGACACCATTAGCGATTGTTGTTGATCAATCAGTTCTTGAGGCAGTATTATTAACCTAATGAAGAACAATGCCTGACCTAAAGTCCACAGCTGTTCCATCTTCAGAAACGCCAGGAGGATGGGCTGGAATAAATTCCTCAATGTCAGAGGTGTCACTGTGTTGATGAGCAACCATAGAGGTGTAATGTTAGCAGAGACATGAAGGCTAAATGCAGTGGGTGACACTGGCCTTTTGCTATGAGCTCTGTCATTAGCTTACTGCTCCTGGTCTGCCCTTTGCCCTGCTCTACATGCTGACCTCTATATTCTACCACACTTTCACATTGTCTCTCTGCAGGCTGTAGCTGTAGTCATAGTAGGCCGCATCTGGGGCCTGTAATCAACGTCACTATGGATTAAAAACAGAGACAGAATATCTCCCCCATATTCACCGGGGCTTTACTGTGGGTCAGAAACAGAGCCAACCTCCCCTTAGCATAGGATGTATGTTTTTGTCCTTCATTCATCCATTGTTTAAGAGTGTGATCTAGTTTCAGACTTCAAATCTATCTCTCTAAATGTCTGTTTACACCAAGTCCAAAATTTTTACATGATTTTTTTTTAAATTTTCCATTAATTTTGAATAAAACATGAGTTGTTCTTGATTGTGTAAAACTCACCTGCACAATCCTAGGGTGTTGTGGTAATAGGGCGTTGCAATGCTATTGCTGCATATGCTATTGCTTAGTATTAAATGTATAATTACACTGTAATACAGACACCTTAAAATAAAGTGTAACCCCAGCAGCTAAGGTGTTCTGAGCAGTTTGCACTTATTGTATGTAAGTGAATGAGAGGGCATTACTAGGTGATTGCTAGGGTGTTGCTGGTGGTTGTTTAGCAGTCCAAGCTAAAAGAGCTCACCCAGACATTTCTATAATATTTTGACTACATTCCAATGTTATACAGAATGCTTAGGTTAGGAATTTAGAACAAATAACTAGTTGGAAATTCATCCTATCTATTTTCTAAATGTTTGTTATTTATCTTATTGTGAACATTTCATCTGTGCATGTTTAATTTAAAAAAGTTTGACCTTGTAATTTTTTTTTATCAAAATTCAGAAAAATCTTTACTCTCTATGGTGATGTATGCCAAACTTCTCCAATCATTTTGTCCACTTAAACCCTGCAAGCTCACATTCAGATCTATTCAGATCAAAATATAAACGTGTAAGTAATAAACAACATTAAACTGTAAATATTAATTTTGTGTCGTTTATAGTTCCATTAAACTTCTGGTCCTGGACGAGTCAATGCAAAATCTTTACTAATGTAGTAAACACAGTCTGAACCCTTACTGAAATCAGTGATCCAGAATCATACTGCAGTGGTTGAGACCACTATGGATAGATTCTTAACCATTTCTGATGAATTCTGTCTTTCTTTCGCTCCCTCCTCCTAGATCTCTCTCTTTCTGAATCCTTCCGTGTCCTCCGACTGTTGTGTAATGAATAGGCCATGTCTGAGTGCAAAGATCCTGCTGTACTCTAAGACAGATCGAACATCTGGACCCAAAAGAAAGATATAACATCAGTGTCATCACAGCCTGTGATTGTGTAACCAATCCATCTGCATTACACACAGCACATGTGCCAGGGAGCTGAAGTGAGCTATTTTCAAAAGTCTGGTTTATGTGAATAAAATACACTCACATTTTTTGGTTGATGTGTCTGTGCACGCACAATTGTGAGCGGTTGCAACACTCGGCAACTATGTGCAGCAGAGTGCAACAAAGCCACTACATCACTGTAATTAGTTTTGTCATTCGCTCTCCCTCACTCACTCACCAGCTCTAATGTAATACAGAGCTCAGGCCAGGCCAGCAAGGCCATTAATGAGTCACACTGACACAGCCTCCAGGACCCCAGTTCTTTTTACTGTCTATCCACAGCCATGACATCAATTAATCACTCGTTAATCCAACCCCCTACACCGGACTTACAGAGAGGGGGCAGAGGAACTGTGTATGATCCAAATTTTATCCATTAAATAAAGGAGAATGGCTAAATGGGTAAAAAAAAAAAATATATATATATATATATATATATATATACAGTTTACAGGCAGTAGACAATTAAGGTCACAGTTCCAATGACTTAGGACAAAAGACACATTTATACTGACTCTGAAAAATGTCTTTGACTTAGGTTTGTCTTTAAGTCTTTGACTTACAGAAGTGTATCTCATCTGCTATCGATCTCAAGTATCATTACACCTGTTTACAATGGAACACAAGCCTGAGCCCACTGCAGACCCAGAACCAGAGCCTGCCGAGTCTGTCCAGGTGTGTGAGCCTGCCCCAATGTCCATCCTGGAGCTAGAATCTGAACCAGTGATCATCCCAGAGCCCAAACCTGCACTCACCATGAGCATGAACCACAAGCCCAGAGCCGAAGCCTGCCAAGTCTGACCAGGTGTGTGAGCCGGTATTGATGTTCATCCCTTAGGGAGTGCATGTGGAGATTGACATCGTGGAGCGGAGTTCCACTCATCCTCATGCCCCTGAAGTCTGTACCTCCTCATGTGCTCCTTCATTTCCTCCTACATTCCAGCCTTGTCACCACAATTGGTCCCAGTCAGTCCCAAGTCGTGTTCATCAACATTGGCTCTGCCTAGTTTCAAATCATCGTCGGTCAAGCCTAGCTCTAAGTTGGCGCTGGTCAAGCCCAGTTCCAAGTCTTTGTTGCCCAACCCCAAGTCTCCTTCATCAAGGATTGTCCCCCCAGTCTCCCTCTCCCTCCTCCACTGCCAAAGACACCCAGTTCCTCTGCTTCACCTCCGCTGTCTCCCTTTAGCCCCTAAGCTCATCCAGTGCTGCTTAGGTCTGCCTTCTGCTACTCAGTCATCAGCTCAGCCCTGGTGTGTGGATTCCTCAACTCCACCTCTAGCCTCCGATCCCCAGCCCTCCACCTTGGCTCCACCGTGGTCCATCATCCCTCAGGCTCTGCCAGGCTCTCTGTCCCAGGAGTGACATCTGGTGTGGTCTTCTGCTGCTGTAGCTCAACTGCTTCAAGGTTCGATGTGTTTTCCATTCAGAGATGTTCTTCTGCATTCTGCATGGTTGTAACGAGTGCTTATTTGAGTTATTGTTGCCTTTCTATCAGCTCGAAACAGTCTGGCCATTCTCCTCTGACCTTTGGCATCAACAAGGCATTTTTGCACAGAGAACGGATGCTCACTGGATATTTTCACTTTTTTGGACCATTCTCTGTAAACCCTAGAGAAATCCCAGTGGACCAGTAGTTTCTGAAATGCTCAGACCAGCCCGTCTGGCACCAACAACCATACCACGTTCAAAATAACCTTTCTTTCCCTTTCTGATGCTCAGTTTGAACTTCAGCAGATCATCTTTTTTCATTGAGTTGCTGCCATGAGATTAATGAGCATTAATGAGCAAATCTCAAATCATATCTATTGTGTCACATGTCTGTCTGTTTTTGCACCATGTTCTGTTTGTCACATGTCCTCCTTTTTTTAGTTTTCCCGCCATTAGTTAGTTGTCATGGTTTCTGATTTGATTAGTGTCCTTGTTTCAGATGTGTCTTGTTTATTATCACATTAGTTCCCTCATTAGATCTTGTATAAGTACTCCTTGGTCTGTTCACTCTTTGTCCTGTCACTGATGTATTTTGTATGTGTTTACCTGCCCTTTGAATTATTATTAAACCTTTGAGTTCTTTTGGAAACCTGCTTCTCCTGCCTTCTTCCTCCTGCGGTCACACTCTGTTACAGATGACAGGACCTAAACAAAACAACACCATCCTTGCTGAGGACCACCTGTAGGGTTTGAGGCAGAATGGCTGCCCTTTGGAGAGGTATGTGGAGGAGTTTCTCAAGCTCTCCCATCGGGTGAGCTGGCCTGATGCCTCTCTCGTTGTGTGTTTTCGCTTGGGTCTGGATGAGAATACTATCCGCTATAGCGAACCTGCTTGTTATTTCTCTCTAGTTGAGTCTATTAATCTCTACTTAAATGGTTCTAATTTTGAAGTTGAAGAAGTTAAAGAAAGAGAGTATTTTCCTCATCCAGTCCCATCGAGGACACACATGGCGTCAGCAGCCTCCTGCACTTCCCCAAGTCCTCAGTCCAGCAATAAAGATAGCCGCAATCCCAGAGCTTCGTCGCAACATGGCCGTGATCCCAGAGCCTCGTCGCAAGATGGTCGCCATCCCAGAGCCCTCAGTCAAGATGGCCACCACCACACCTGAGCCCTCGGTCAAGATGGCCGCCGCCACGCCTGAGCCTTCGGTCAAGATGGCCGCCGCCACGCCTGAGCCCCCGGTCAAGATGGCTGCCGCCATGGCTCTGTATCTCTTCCTCACCCAGGATCCAGTCCCTGAACTCAGTCCAGTGATGGTTCCCATCCCTTACCTGAGTAAGTCAGCTCCAGACTCCGCTCCAGTCCCTGAATCAGCTCCAGACTCCGCTCCAGTCCCCGAGTCAGCTCCAGACTCTGCTCCAGTCCCTGAGTCAGCTCTAGCCCAGAGACCCGTGGCTCCTCCCAAGGAGCCAGAATGGCTGAGCCTGGGGTCCAGGCCGAGGCCACGGAGGCCACACCGCCATTGCACCCCGAATGTCCTGATCTGCCATGGCCCCCTGAACTGCCTGACCTGCCATGGCGCCCCGAACTGCCGGTACCACCCTGGAGGCATCCTTCCACTCTGAACCTGCCCACGACCTCCAGGGTGCCCGCCCCCCCTCCCTGGTTGGACTCTTTCTGGCGCAAGGTCGCGCTTTCCAGGAGGGGGGAGTAATGTTACATGTCTGTCTGTTTTTGGTTTGTTCACTCTTTGTCTTGTCACTGTTGTATTTTGGATGTTTTTACCTGCCCTTTGAGTTATTATTAAACCTTTGAATTATTTTGGAAACCTGCTTCTCCTGCCTTCTTCCTCCTGCGGTCACACAACGTTACATAATGTAACTAATAAAGTGGTCGTTAAGTGTATATGCACACACATATGCACAAAATGGCAAAACTAAAATAAGAGCGCATGATTTATCTGTCAATCAGTTGCACATGAATAATATATATGCCTAATTGCATGATATTCTAGGGTAATACCCAATGGAATAAAATCTACGCCTAAATTTTTTTCCATTAAATATCCTCAAAATACATCACATTACAGAAGTAAAACAGGGCCAGAACAGAACATTTTTACAGGACAACTTTAATTAGGACAAATTGTTTTAAACTCAGACCTAGTGTAACCCACTGCAAATTTTATTGTTAATTACAAGCTTTATAAACAACACAGATAAGCTAAGAACATGTCCTTAAAAGGTGTTGTGTCGTGTTTATTGTTCAGTGTGTACATCAGATCGTCTCCTCCTCCACAGGGAGTGACTGAGGGGATGCAGGTGCTGGATGAACTAATGTTGTGCTAACAGGTGTTTTGGAGAGCCTGGCCATGTATGGGAAGAGTCGTCCACTGTGAATGTTTTGTTTATCCTCTCTGTCTCTCTCACTCACTCTCTCTCTCTCTTTCATGATAAATTACACACTTTCTCTGGGCTGACTTTTCACAGCCCTGGAATCTCTCAAAGCCGTTAGCATTTTTAAAAAAAAAAAAAAAAAAAAAAAAAAAAAGTAGAAGAAATGTAGTCATTTCCAGACGTCCCTTCAACCTCTAGTCTAGAGCTTTTGGGGTATGAGTATAGGCATGATTCCTGTTCTCTGATCAAGATGGGCCATCACACCATCTGAAATAGTAAAAGATGCACTGGTAAAATAGTAAAAGATGTAGTACTATAATATAATGAAATACACAGATTTTTTTAATAGGATTGGAGAAGGATGATTTTTGTAGTCAGATGGTGTAGTTACAGTGATGACCAGCAGGGGCTATGATAGCTAGCCAAACTTAGATCAATCATTTAGATCAATAGATCTGCAGGAAGAGAAATATACATTCAGTAAGGTGTATCCAAACATTTAAATGGCACTGACTATATTAGAATGTTCAATTAATTGATTTAGTGGGAGATACCGGTTGTTATACTTTTGCAACATCTTAGTAATTAATTTGTAATTGTTCATTTTATACACTGGCCTGTACACTGCAACACAAAACACATGATCTGTTTCATGTACTTAATTTCCCCTACATGCTGTATAGGGAAGAGACAGTGTGATATTGCAAGCAACAGAATGATTTAATTATTTAAATGTATGCAAATGAATCCAATTAATTTGTAAGCAAAACTGACAAAGGTCGAGATGACATTTCTAATGAGAAACAGACAGTGTGAGCGGCCATGTTGGATTTGAAATGTGTTGGGGACTTGCAAAACCAAACTGCAGTTATATATTTTGTCAAAACACGGGTTTCTTAAAGTGCCCCTATTATGCCTTTTTTAAGGATCTTAATATTGTTTTGGGATTCTCCTACAAAAGGTTTACATGCATGCAAGGTCAAAAACACTTTAGTTTTCTCATAATATGCATTTAATTTCACCTCAGTTCACCAAAGATTGGTAGACGATTCATTTGACTCAATTCAATGAATCAGTCTCTCTAAACCCCTCCTTTCCATGAGCCTACACTGCTCTGATTGGTCAGATGGCCCAATCCTTTGTGATTGGTCTACTGTGCGCACCGTGCAAAACATTGTAAACAATGTATGGACAGAAAAGATATCATCGATTTCACCTTATAAATTCAAGCCCGAGTCCAACAATAAAACGTCTGAAGTAGTTGATCAACCAGAAACTGATTTGCAATCACACCTGGAGTATGACGTTTCTATATGGTAAGTGTCACCTTAGTTATTTATAAGACGTGATAGCAGCGTCACTGTTATACTTTATGTAGGTGTACCTGTGGGAACTGTATCAGAATGCCAAGCGAAGCTGAAAACCTCTAACATAAGATAAATATTCAGGCCAGATGTGTACACAGACTTTTGTATGTTGTAAACTCCCACGTTAGCCGAGCACAAACGTGAATAGCTGATAATGCATTAGATTTTGTATACAAAAGTCGTGCTCCATCCTTGATCATTAATCCAAGTAACAAGACAGACGAGCTGCATTAATCGACACATTTTTAGACAATATTGGACCCACATCTCAATAGCAGAACTACAGAAACCTGAGTTAGCCGGTTAGCAGGAGACAGACTAGGGTGTATGTTACACAACATAACAAACAAAACCACGAATTTTGAACGATCGCTAGAAAATATAAACATCGGTTATCAATCGTACTTACAGGCTGAGATTCAGAGGAGCAAGCTGGTCCAAATAAACTGGGCATTGATCCATATTTTAAGAATAAGCATTTTGTGAATCCTGCGTTAAACTCCTTGAGGTTTGAGAAGCAGTCGTCAGTAAAATGACGGGAACACAACAAAAGATTGTACTGCTGTGGTATTGTTGAAAAAATGAAATTTTCCCTGGAATCTGCGCAAGCAATGAGTGGGCGGGCAATATGCTAATGTTTCGTTGTGACGTCAGAACAAAGCGGCTTGGGATTCGTTTTATAAAAGACTTGTTTAATTGACTCTCTTTTGAGAAACAATACCTTTATATATGGTGCACTTTCAGATTTAAAACTTTGCAGGATGTTTTAATTCACTTAGATCTTTGTTACACACTATGTACATGAAAGGTAATTTAAAAAAAAATCCATAATAGGGCACTTTAAGACTGCAATCTGACCAGTGACTCATGTCCAAATCAGAGAAAACAGAGTGTGAAAAATGATCAATCAATAAAAAAATCAACTGAAAAAAATATGCCATTTTAGTTTGAATGTTGATGTAGTTGCGCTTTGCTTTTTGTATGGTACTGTATTGTATGCAACTAATTTTGAGTTACACATGAACAAGTATTAAATCCTTCATTTCAGTTACACCATTCAAAATTTTGAGGTCAATAAGATCTTTTTTGTTGTTGTTGACTTTTTATAATGTTACAAATTATTTCTAATTTAAATAAATGTTGTTCTTTTGAACATTCTATTAATCAAAGAATCACAGTTTAGACAAAAATATTAGGCAGCACAACTGCTGATGATACCAAATTCACACCAAATCAGCATATTAAAATGATTTCTAAAGGACCATGTAACACTAGCCAGGATTTTTATTTTTTTATTTATTTATTTTGCGAAAAAAGGTTTAACGCTTCAGAATAGTTACAGATATAGCTGATTGAAATGGCATTTTCTCAAAGAAATTCTCAAGTGTCGACACAATCTTTTCCCATTTAACTTTAGTGCATAAAAACTCCAAATCTATAGCGGCTGGGAAAAGCTGTGCAACTGTGCAGCTTTATTTGGCATTGACTGTACAGTCTGTAAATTATCAGGAAAAGATGTTTGGGTGGAGGAGGGCTCTGCACTTTTCTCGCGTCTCCTGCTTTGTTGGGGGGTTATTTCATGTATGTTATTTGTGTAGCAGCAGCATGTCTTACAAGCTCACAGCAGCATGTCTATGAATGTATTTGCAGTAGTAAGTCTCGGTACTTGCTCTGCAGCAGCAGCTGCGTACCAGACCTATTCC
The DNA here is from genome assembly GCF_024489055.1 of Chanodichthys erythropterus. Taxonomy (NCBI): domain Eukaryota; kingdom Metazoa; phylum Chordata; class Actinopteri; order Cypriniformes; family Xenocyprididae; genus Chanodichthys; species Chanodichthys erythropterus. The sequence continues at coordinate 34,131,970 of NC_090233.1, forward strand.
ACCAAGGCCAAATACATTAACACTGCCATATACATTACCATGCCAAACTCTCTGAGAGCTGTCTTGACAGAATTTATGTTACGTGGTTGTTATAACTCTTCCCTGAGTTTTCCTATGCCATTTGGAGTTATTTATTAAAGGACTGTTTTCTCTGATGATCTCGGTCTTCAAGCACTTTAATACAATAGCCACACATTACAGAATTTGTTTTAGATGCTTCAGAATGGAGGATCCTTCATAACAACCTGTAACCCAGAGTCTTGTTTGAAGAAGATGTGACCCTGTCTCTCCTGTCCTTGCTGGTGCCGTCCAGTTTCAGTTCTCCTGCATCTACGCTGGTTCCGCCCAGCTCCAAGTCTTCTTCGTCTCCTATGATTCCTCCCAGCCTCCTTCTTCTAACTCCTCTTCAATCTTCAGTCAGTTCCTCTGCCCAGTCTCCACTGTCTCCTGTCCTCTGCCTCCCCTCTGTGGCATGGATCCACCTCAGACCTTCCAGCATCGAGCTCCTCCTGGACGAAGGCATCCCCTGGCTCCACCTCCAACCACTGATCCCGTCACTCCACTTTGGCTCGACGCCCTGACTCTTCAACCTTGGCTCTTCCCTCCCTCGCTTCTTCCCTCCCTCAGCTCCACCCGGGACCATCAGACTCCACCGCAGTTGGACGTCACCTCGCCTTCGTCATGGACTTGCTGTCCACTGCACTCAGTTTCTCTACCCCTACGGCTCCGTCTGGCTCTGCCCTCCCTCTGGCTCCAACTTGTCCCTCAGCCATCCAGGTCTACCTCAGCCCTCTGGAACCATGGTTCCACCTCGGGGGTTGTTGCTACGGCTCCATCGAAGTCTTTAAAGCCTGAGGTGTTGTTTTGGTCCAACTGCTCTCCATCTATACTCTGGGCTCCCTTCCCATCAACTGGGAATATATGGGATGATGATACAAAATGAGCTGTGTCCAAATAAAGGCAGTTATATTCAGTCCAGTCAGACAAGCTGCTCCATTTTGCCATCATCATCATCATTCTGATATTTCCTATTATTTCGTAATGTAATAATATTATTTGTAAAAACAGTAAGCAGTACACTGGTTAATTTCAATTGTCTTATTACTATCTACATTTTACAAATATTTGGGATGCAAAAAATACGTTATAGTTTGCGGTATATGCAGAATTATGTATGGAAATGGCTCAAGGGCAGATTTTTTTGTGATAAAACAAATGTATGCGACAATGCGTTTTTTTTAGGCATGACATCATTACACACACCATTTTATTGGTAAAAGGCCAATTGGATAGAAACTGGCTGGAAATAGCAAATTTCAAACTTTTTTTACGCATATTTACTTATTCATCAATAACAAAACAGCGCAAAGACTGGATGGAAACTTAGCTAATGAATACTTGAGTAGCCTAATTGCTGCTTAAAATTCAGCTTTGCCACCACATGAATAATTACATTTTAAAATATTTTCAAATAGTTAACAATAATATTTTACTATATAAATAGTTTGATCAAATAAATGCAGCCTTGGTGAGCATTACAGAATTCTTTCAAACATATTAAAAAAATCTTACAAACCCAAACCCCAGCCTTTAGAACGTTAGTGTATGTTGAACAGAATGTAGCAATAAATGGGATGGCATTCACTTTTATGAGTACCAACTTAGCATTAATCGCTAAAGAAGTAACACTGAATCTTTGTAGTGTGAAGGTCATGTAGAGTTTGTCATGCACTCATTCAGAAAACAGGCTGGTTCGCAAAATCAGTCTTTCAAACACTGACACCCACAAAGTCTCACCCGTGTCCAAAACACACACGCACGCAAACTTTTTTTGGCCACAGAAACAGTTCCCCCAATCTGAGTGTCACATAGCTCTCCCTGCTGCGGTCAGAAAACTGTTTCCCGCTGCTGACAGGCAGGATAGATGACCTCCATTATACACAACTACAAATACATTCCAACAGCTGAAGGAGCAGTAAATTATCCCTCAGCAGAGATGGGAGGAGAGAAGAGAAGACAAAAAGAACAGGGAAAAAACAGGAGCGAAGGTCTAATATTTCAAGCTGGATTCCCTCCAAGAGAAGAATGGAGTCTTAAGTTTGTCTACTCTAAAGGTTGTCTAACAATAAGAGTTATTGGGTTCTGATGACTTAAAAGAAAATCAATCAGGCAACCACAGAGTCCTCTGTAAATGTGTTTGTATGTATTAGCTATTTTTCATGAGGCTGAAAGTTCAATTTGATCCTCACTGGTTGACATTAGCATTAGCTGTTCTGCCCATAAGGCCCATATTCTACATTTTTGAGGCATTTTTATTTTTACCTGAAGAATTTATTTTCCCGTAGCAGCAAAAATTATTCTAGTTTACTCTTGCATTGTGGTGCGGCTAATACCATTTGCTTCTGTATGATAAACTGCTTGTATTTTTTCTCATTTGTACATTGTTTTTTTTATAAAAGTGTATGCTAAATGAATAAAAATGAAAAGTGTCATATTTCAGATTTATGCAACCAATTTCCATCTTCTCTGACTCTTATAGTTACACAGGCTGTTTTTACTACTGTACCTTTAAGACGTATGTGTATAAATGAACTCTGTTTTGATTGGCTAACCTCCATGTATCGGTGTGTTTTACACTAGTTGAATAAGCGTTAATATGCTATATATGATATATACACACAACCCAAATCTGTGTGTGGGCAGGTTTAGTTATGGTTTTAGGGACAGTATTTCTAAAAACTTTTCACAGAAATGTGAAACCTGACCAAACCACTTTGTGGAAAAGTATGTGTGTTTGCACATGTGCTCGATTGTGTATGAAATATGTAAAGGCTTGACCTCAGAAAGCTGGTTTCTCTGTGAAGAGTTCTCTGTCACACACACCCTCTCTCACTGTTACACTATAAATTAGCTACAATCCCTGCAGCATCAATCTAATGTAATTGCTCTGACGCCAGTTGAGACAACAGTTCTGTTTACGAGACAGTTTTCTCTTATCTGTTCTTATTATCCTATTATTAATGGTCTGCTTCATAAAAATACTTACATTCATTCTGAACTCTCAAACAGTCTCCTAGAGAAATAGACAGTAAACATACACACTCAAGTGTCACAGAATAGCTAAAGTGTCTGGCTTTGTCAAACTAATGTGCAGAGTGTCACACTGCGATGTCAAACACGATCATATCAAACACACACTCTTTACCCATGGGGCATTTCATCGTAGCAGCTTGACAACACAACCACAGAAACTCAAAACACTTGCTTATCAAAAATATCACTGCAAGTTTATGGGAAATGTGATGGAGCAAAAGAATTCCTTTGATATGGTAGCCACAATAACCAGATTTTGGCACTTATAATATTTTCCAT